>NW_007050357.1:19145-34314 GCF_000164805.1 Carlito syrichta
TCGAATCCAGCCCCCGGGAGCCGCAGGGGCCGGGAGAGGGCAAAGGCGGAGGGGAAGGGACGCAGCACCCGGCTCCCCCCAGCCCTGTTCTGACCCCAAGGTGCTCTTCGCAGGGAACTTGACGAGCCCCCGGGGATGACAAAAGAGACCAGAAGAAGAGGGAGAGGGAGAGGAGAGTTAGTTTTGTTTTAACTGAAGGATGAGCTTTTTTCTTTCCTTCAAAATACTAGAGCAGCGCAGAGAACCTCAGTTCGCTTTGCAAAGGAGTCTACGGGGAGCAGAGAAGGAAGCTAAAAAGACCGCAGAACCTAGGCCCGCAGCCGGGGAGGGGCGAGTCACCCCGTCCGCGCCGCCCCGCCCGGGAAAGGCCTTCACCTTCCTCTCTCCTCCACCCCCCAAACCCCACCCCCCATCCCCCATCCGCCGGCCCCGCTGGCCCAGCGGCTCCCCTGCGGCTCCGCGCCTTCTCCTAGCCTTCTCCTTGCGCCCTGACCCGGGTCTTTTGTGGCTATGCCAGTTACTCTCCGTGAAGACCCCGGCTGTCCCATCTCTGGCAAAATCAGATGCCACCCTTTGGCTGTTATCCAAAACAACCCCTCCGCAGGTTGTTTTTTTTTTTTAAAGGGGGACCACTCAGCCCTGTTTGATAGCCCACAATCCGGTCACGCAAGTCTCTCCGCGGGCGCCTGATGAGCTGTTTGCCTGTAGGCAGTTGCTTCCTGGGACGAAATCTGATTTGAGGAGAACCGGTTGAACTCTTTACTGCAGGCCGCTCCCGGGGAAGAAGAAAAAATCCAGCAGTTATTTTTCCTGCTATTCCTCCAGTCTCCCTCTCGCCCGCTCTGCACTACCCCCCTTATCGGGTAAAACCGCAAAACGCTTTATATAAAAGCAAAATACAATGCATTTCTAAACTCCCGCTCGCCCCCTCTGGAGGGCAGCTTTCATTTCCACTGCCCGTGCTGGATGAAAGTGGTTTATTTTGATTTTTTTTCTTATACCCACATGCCTTGTAAAAGGTTCCTGTGCACGGGCCCGGCCCCCCTCTGATGACCGCAGGGCCTCGCTTCCAGACTGCTGGCCTCGCCGCCCGGTTTCAAGTCCTCGCCTGGAGCCGAGGTGTAATTGTGACCCCGCCCGGGCCGCGAGTCTCCCGGGGGGACGGTCGGCCGGGTCTGCGCTGGGGCCCGGACCTCCCAAGTGGCGGCCCGGGCGCGGGAGCCGCGCGGGACTCTCCCTCCCCCCCCACCCCAACCCCACCCCCCTCCTGCAGACTCGGCCCGCTGGCTCCTGGTTTCTCCCGTTTGCAGGCGCCGGAGCACGCGGAGTTCTCTCCTCCTCCACCACGTGGGTTTTCTCTCGCTCCCTCGCTCCCCGGCGCCAATTGACCGCGCTCTCTGTCGCCTTCGCGTGGGGCTCGCAGGCCCAGAGAAGCCGGGCGGGGATGTGTGGGAATCCGGGAAGGGAGTTGGAACCCCCCTGCCCCCACCGCACCGCGCGCGCGCGCCCGGGTTCCGCGGCGAGTCCGCCCCGGCGCGCCCCTGCGAATCGTCAGCACGCGGGGCTGTTCACCGTCCCGGCGTCTGTCAAGATGACTGATTTCCATCGGGGTCAAAAAGCCTTTCCCCGGCAGTCCATCTTGGAACGCTCTCTACGCAGTAGACGGGGTTGGTTGTTTTGTTTCCAGCCCCAGAAATAAATACTCTTGGGGTGTCGCTGCCAGGGCAGCCTGGGAGGAGCAGAGGAATACACACCGTGTCAATTAAAGGCAGTTTTCCCTGAACTGCGAACTATGGGCGTAAACCGGAGCGACCTGACTGCCTTTTGATACGCATTACCTAACTCGCCTTTGATACCCGTGCTTTCTTTAGAAACAAAAAGTCAAACGAGAGAGGGGTATCATTAGCGCTCCGGTTCTTCTCTGCCACGTGTAGATCCCGCTGGAACATTTTGCCTGCGTCTCAGGCGGTCGTTTAAACACAGAGGGCGCGCGCTGCGTCTTGCTGATCTGGCCTAAACAGACAGGAAGGAAGGATATCATCCGTTGGTGTTTGACAATAATTTTAAAACGGCTACCAACTTCCAAGCGTGAATGAATGCAGGCTGTGGAGCGAAGCCCTATCCAGGACCCGACAGAGGCGGTTCATGAATGCTGGTGGCATCACCAGGACTCGTTCTGAGAAATGCGCCCAAGGAGGCCGACGAGGCTGCGGAGACAGGACGGTTGTCTGCAAAACCCTCCCCTACCTGGACCAGAGAGTGGGAGACCAAGAGCGTTCCCCTGTCAGAGCACCCAGGTGGAGCCCTTGGGTGTTGGAGGAGGTAAATCCCCCAATCTGGGAGTCGGGGTCCAGCGAGAAGTGAAAATCGCCAAATAATCCGTTTCTCTCCCAATCAGGCGCAGACATCGAGGCCGGACGAATATCTGTCTCCGAGTTAGATTTTTAACAAACTCACTTGAAGAAACACGTCCTTCCCCCACCCCTCTCCCACCCCCCACCTCCCCGCCTTCGTGTGGCCTTTAGAGCCAAAGCCAGGACTGGGGGCAGTTAGGAGCTTCGGTGGAGCCCGCGGGAAGCGGAAGAATTGAGACAGCCAGGAAAGAGCACTGAGCCTCGCCGGAGCGCGCGGCCGGAGCGCGCGGCCTGGCCTCTGCCTGCGCAGGTGGGTGGGCGCACAGCGCGCGGGACCCCAGCCCGCCGCAGCCTCACCGCACGCACGCCGACACTCCCACGCACGCATACACACCCGTCTTTCCCTCTCTCGTCTGTTGGCGCATTTATGACCTCATGAAAGTGTATCCTTCGGGGAAAAGGCTTGTCTATAAAACTTGAAATATGGAGAAGTCGTTTGGATATTCCTACTCGAGGCCAGGCCCGGTACCGAAGTTTTTCTACACCTCGACTCCTTGCGCGGCTTCAGTAATCACCCTGTTATTCCTCAACGAGGAGAACTGATGCTGAGTGACCCCGGCTCATTTCCTGTGGAAGGGAGAAAAGTCTGCAGCCTGAAGACACGTCTTTTTCTGGAGGAAGGCATTCTTTATGGGGGGCGGAGGGGGGAGTCATTTTACTCTCTATCCCTTGTCATCTTTGAAAAACCCCGGCCCCATATGTTCCAACGTCTGCAAACAGCTGGGAAAACCAAGGACTCTTTCAACTCCCTTCCACTTCCTTCCTGGCCCCATCGTTCCCCCAGCCGCCCCTTTTTGAGTACCACGAGCTTGACCCATTCTTATTCCCGGTCACTCCCTGAACTCCCAGTTTCCAACTTAAATGAGTACCCCTTGGAAATAGTATCAGCAACCACCTGCTTTTGCGGGGGGTGGGGGGGAGGCGATCGGATTTTGTGTTTCGGAGAGGGTCTGTTTATTAACAGGAATGAAGAGAGCAGAGATGGCTCCCCGTGGGGTTTCCTGTATACCATACCTTTAAGGCGTTTTTTAAAGTTCCTTTCATTTTGCAACTTGACCTTCGCGGTAAGAGTGGTCGCAGTGGTGTATTAGCTGGGACCACGCAAGCAGAACGTAAACATTAGAAGGAGCTGAGGAATCACGTCCTTCGGTGGGGTGGGTGGGTCAGTTTGTTTGGGTATTTCTTGAAGAGCACAGCGTTTCCAACTTAAAATCTTCTTGGCTTCCAGAGGCCACTGGAGAACCTATGGGCAGAGGGGGTCGGTTGTTCAACTCACTTCTTAGTGATGCCTTTTGTTTCTGAGTTTACGTCACTAAGGGAGTTTTTTACTCTCTTTGTTGTTGTTGTTGCTGTTTCTGATTTAGGTTTACGACATTAAGTTTCCAGAGTAGAATCTGCCTAACAAGAACTTTGCCACCTAGTTAAAGGTGTGGGAAAGGGGCAGTTGTCGGCCCACCCAGAGGTGGGGAGGTGTAATATGTTCTGTGAGAAGAGGCCCACCCTGAGAGGCTGCTGCCTCTGGAAAAGGCACTCGTCCTCCTTGTAAAAAAGATGTCCATTTTCTGACATCCATTAGAGAATGTCAGCCCTTCGTTCCAGTGGTGTTCTAGCTTGGCCTTTCCACCTGGGACTGAGGGCTCCCCCAGTTCCAGTTCCACAAGTCTGTGTTCCCAGGGATTTAATGGGAGGAGCAAATGACAGGTCTCCCCCCTTAGAAGATGAGGAAGAAGATTAGGTGTGCATTTTGACTTACCTAAAGTGGCATGCTATTGCAGAAAAATATTATTTTCTAGTCAGATTTCCAACTTAAGACCCATAGAACAAAACAGAAAGTTGATCACATGTTTTCCTTCCGTCCTTCCTTCCTTCCTTTCTTTCTTTCCAGTCTAGGTCTTGCTCTGTCACTCAGGCTGAAGTGCAGTGACTCAATCATGGCTCACCACAGCCTTGCCTTCCTGGACCCAGGCAATCCTTCCACCTCAGCCTCCCGAGTAGCTGGGACTACAGGCATGTGCCCCCACACCTGGCTAATTTTTTAAAAAAATTTTTTTTGTAGAGACGAGGTTTTGTGATATTACCCAGGTTGGTCTCAAACTCCTGGGCTCAAACAATCCTCCTGCCTCGGCCTCCCAAAGTTTTGGGATTACAGGTGTGAGCCACCACACCCGGCCAAAAGTTGATTGCATGTTTTTCAATCCCAGCTCTTCCACAGATAACATGTAAATCCTTCTCCTCAATATATGCTATTATGTGTGAATATAGTTAGCATCTGCTATTTCTCATATTATATATAATAAATATAATATATCCTGATCAGATTACTTTCTAATGAACAGGCAGCACATGGTTTAAAAACGCAAAAAATGCACATGTGAAGCATCTCTCTCTTTGCTTCACCCAGTGTTATTATGCATTCCTTGTGCATTCTCAGAACTTCCCAATGAATAGAAAAGCAAATAGAAATGTAGCCTCTGTGGTTCTAGAACCATGCAGGATGTTCCAGTTGTATCTGTTCAGCTGGTGGGGAAAGGAGATGCCCCAACTGTGACTTAAAATATCTGGGAAGGAGAAGACGGGGCACGTGTGGAACAGACGGTCCCTGTGGCTCCTTTTCTCTGTGACTGAGGTCACAGAATAAGAAAAAGGGAGGATTAAAAAAGAATTTTTAAAAAGTAAGAGACGCAAGCAGAATGAGTGAAATTATCTAACCCTGTCTAGAACTGTGGGAATATGGCTCCTCATTTTTTTTTGTTTATCTGGTTGGTATGTCTCCTCCCTCCAAATCAAATCGAAAAGGACTACATCGCTATGCAGGAAATAAGCAATGAATAACTTGCTTCCTACCACAAGAGAGGCGTTGCTATGCTGTCGTCTATAATAGTTTGTATGGGTTATACACAGAGGGGGTGGGATTGGGAAATACACATTTATTATACGGACTACAGCCATTGCTGTGTGTGTGTGTGTATTTGCACATGCATACTGAGATAGAGGATTGCTAATCATCCATGCCTTCCATTAATACCCAAACTATCTAATTCCACTCTGGGCTTCTCCCCACTCCTGTCTCAAAACAATACAAGATGCGTAATAACAACAAAAGCACATTCCCATTCCTCTGGGCAATTTTTCCCTGTCCCTCTGAGGATCTCCTGCCAGGTTCTAGCCTCAGTCACGGAGGCCAAGCCACCCTCCGAGGCAGTTGGCTTTCAGATCACCCACTGTATTGAACTTGTAGGACCAAAGGGCATCTGCTGGGTGAAAAGGAGCCCGAACCCTCTGCCCCCTGCAGCCCTGGAGCTGTTCATCAGACCTGAAGCCAAAGCCCCACACAACTCTAATTAACATGTGCATGTGTTAGCCAGCTCTTGGTGGTTTTATGGGGTTTCGCCGTTGGTGCTTGAATTGGCAGGGTCAGGGAGTCTGATGCTTCGCTCTGAGGAGGATTAAGCAGCCTAATGAATCATGTGACCATGAGTGGACTGGACAGCAGCTTGTGCAGGAGACTTTTCAGGTGCTTTCCCCCCAGAGGGTCTCTTTCTGTTCCCAGAAGGGAGTGTCCATCCTGGAGGAATCAACTGAAGAAGCCCCCTCAGGAGTCTAAAATGTCCTCCTCACACAAGATGGTTGATAAATGCATACACACACACACACACACACACACACACACACACACACACACACACATTCACTGCATGTATATACATTCATTCACTTGAGAATACTGAAGAACTGCTTTGTCTTGAAAGTGTTGAGTTCAAGAGTGGAAATGGGCCTCTAGAGTTCATCTGGTCTAACGTCTGCTCCACAGATGAGAAGGCCCAAGGGTCCAAAGGTCCAAAGACACCCTGGCTAGAGTAGACCACTGATTAGTGAAACTGGGGTTGGCGGGCTCCTCTCCCTCCTTAGGTAGTTATTTTCAAGGATCTTTTGTTTAAGAAAGATAAAGGCATAAAGAAGAAGTTGCAGCAGGAAACTTAGGGGGAGGAGTTGCGGTGCGGAGAGCCAGGAGAGAAAAGAGGTAGAATCGGGCAGACCCATTTCCCTAGTTCCTGAACGGCACCGCTCCTAGACAGCCGTCAGAGGCTCACATTTCCACACCACAGAGCCCTTGCCTTGGTTACGATGCTTCTGGGCCGGGCCAGAAGAGTGGCGTACTCTGTTCTAGGGAGAGAATGGTGTTTCCAAGAGGAAAACAGCTCTCGTCAAAAGCGCTCCTAGATCTGGTGGCGACGCTGAAGGAGGATCCTTGCACCGAGCCAGGAGGAGATTGCGCGGCGAACCGCCAGGACTTGGGGTGCCGGGCGGGTCGCGTGCCTAGGCTGGAAGACGCAGTGTCCGGCCCAGGGAACCGGCGTGGATTCGCAGGGAACCGCTGGGGGAGGAAGTTCTGCAGGTCACCACGATGGAGGGGAGAGAAGAGCGCAGGAGGACAGAAGCTGGTGCTCGGAACCGGGCTCGGTCTCCGCGGGGCTGCGGCGCAGGGCTGCGCCCGCCTATGGAAGCGATAACTCCGCCCTTGGCACGAATTCACGCTTTTTGGAATAGACCTATATTGGGGGCTGGGCTCGGTGGGGTCGGGGCTGCGGGTGCCCTGGCCGCAGAGAGTGGCCTTAGGCCTTAAAAGCAGCCCAGGACCAAAGCCAGACGCAGCCGCGAAACCCGGGCAGCCTCCCCACGCACCGGGCCGTGGCTGGGGAGGCGCGTTCCGGCCTCCGTGCCCGAGTTCGAAACTCGCACGAACGGAGCCCGGTCCCGGATTACACCCTGGGGACCGCGCTTTAATGTAAATGTAAAATATGCTTGTAATAATCACTTGCGGGGCCCTGAAGCGCCATTCGAGTCTCTGTTTAATTACAGGGCATCGGAGGCGCATTACCAGCTAATTAAACCCAATCCTACGTGTAATTCTCCCTCTGCTGCTGCCGACTCTAACATGCGAAATTGCTTTTAAATGGGCCTGCATATGAATTTCTAAAACCCGAGTGAACTTAAGAGAGAAGCAAGGGAGGAAGGAGAGGAGGAAGGAGATGCGGGCGCCGGACCCCGGGACCGACCTCCCGGTTAGCCTCGGCCTCCCGCCCTCCAGCCCGCGCTGGACGATCCAGAAGTCGTTCCCGCTCCTCGGAGGTCTCCACTTCCTCTCTCCTCCCCGCGGAACCTCCCGGCTCCCGAGAAGAGCCCGGGGCCGGGGCAGGGCGTGGGGCAGACCCGAGACCCAGAGTCCCGCGCCCTGGGTCCCACGCGGCACGGGGGAGGAAGTGAGCTCACCGGGAGAGAAAGGAAGAAAGGAAGCCCCGCCGCTAGGCCCGGGCTCGGAGCCAGGGGCGCGCGGAACCCAGGGAGAGGCGCGGACCCAGGCCCCGCCGGCACCGACTCCGTCTCCACCCCCCCACTCCGTCCTTCGTGTTCCCGGGGGGATTCGGGACTCGAGGACAGAGTCGGAGGCTGGGGCCTCGCTAGGGCTTCATTCCGGCGCACGTCGCCAAGTCTCGGCCCTCCCAGCGTGGGAGATGTGGCTTCCGAGCCTCTCGCGCGCGCGCGCTCCTGTCTTTCCGCAGCGTCCACCGCAAACGCAGGACCTGGAGCGTCAATGCGCGATTAGAACATTGGGTGATTTGCACGAGAAAACAAGAAAGACCGCGGCCACCGATTCTTGACTACTTAGCACTGGGAAACAGAATGCTTCCAAAGCCGCCACCTTCAGTACCCTCTGCAGCTAGCGGCACCGGCGGGCGGCTCCGACACAGTGTGGTTGACCGAAATGTTCTAAGAGGGAGGCCAGCGATCTCGCCGCAGAACCCTTGGGGTTGCGGAGACAAGCTGACAAAGACACCAAACGAATGCGGCGACTCCTATCCCAAGCGGAGGCTTCCTGCTGCTTCTCCCGCCCGTGGGACCCAGGATGCAGGATGGTTGCTTGGCGGCCGCAGAGCCAAGCGACCACAGGACACACCGCCGCCTTGGCATACAGCATGAGGTAGCGACGTCCAGAGCCCTGCCGGGAGCAAGGCTTGGGGTGGAAAAGCCTACCTCATGCCTTCTCTAGTGCCTTGCTGGAGGCCCTGCTTTCATCTGAGGGGAGGTCGCTTGGGTACCAACCCGGTACAAGGGTAGAGGGCGGATGAAGCCTGTGGTCTGGCCTGTGGTTTGGGCGTCCTGCAACTAGGGAAAAGCTTAAACCTGTCTTGTGTGTTGGTGGGAGATTATTGCTAGATGGCCAAAAGGGAGCCTTGAATAGTGTGGGCATATCTGTCGCATTTGGTTTCAATCTGGAGTGGATTGGAGAAATTTCCATCAATGAAGGATGCCCCCCCACCTCCTGTAATATTGCTCCCCAATCTCCAGCTCCTGCAGAAGCACCCACATACCTCCTGTCTTTTCCCAGTGTGTTGAGAGGCTTGCTTCAAAAAATTAGTAAAGTCTTGTTGTCAACTTGACTTTTAACAAGAGCACTGTTTTTTTACTTCAAGTCTTGCTCTGTACATCTAGATGGAAGGAGGGGAAATTCGAGGAAGCCAGACTTGTGTCAACTTTAGCAGCCAGGAGGAGGGAGCCGGCAGGGCTTTCCTAGGCTTTCCCATACTCTGCCAGCTTGCCTCCTCCCCCTCCCCTTCCGTGGTCTCAGGGCACCGCCCTCCCCTCTCCTCTGTGACCCTCCTCATTTTCCCTCTGTAGTTCCAGGCCGGCAGCAGCTTGCCTTCTGGAGCCCAGCTTGGGGCAGCAGGAACTTGGGCCTTCCAGGCCTGCCAGTGGAGGGGCCTCCCTGCCTCTTTGGAAACTCTCCATTTTCCCACAGTATTTCACATTCATATTACTTTTCACACCCTGTTAGGCGGTAATGGCACTGAACCTGCTAAATACTTCCATGCACCCGGCCAGCCCTCCGCGACAGCTCCAGACCGTCTGCCTACTGGTTATACAAAAGAGTGTTCTCTCATCCTGCGGGGCTGGTGGCTTCTTGCTTCTCTTCTCTCCAGCTTTGGCTTCCAGAACCAAGTAAGATGGTGCTGGTGGTGGCTACAGGGTGGAGGCACTCAGGTATAGAGGAGGTCTTGGTGCCCCCTTTTCAGGATGGAAGGGACGGTTGTGGGAAGAAAGGGTTTGGGGACAATCTGGTTCTGGTAGTAGTGTGAAGTTAGATTGAAGACTTTTAAGAGAACAGAACCATGCTCCAGGCCTTGTGAACGGAGATGGGTTTGGACTTCTTGATTGGCACACCCTGCTCACTTTCCCTTCACAGGCACCAGGCCCACGAAGTAGCATGTGGGCAGTAAGAGACAATAAGGCTGCAAAGGGCAGTGCCCCCTACTTTTTCTCAGGTTGCCTGGTACAGCTGAGGAAGGAGGTTGGGGAGCTAGAGCCCTCTTAGAAAAGGGCCGGAGGAAGCTTCAGCATGGAGGAGAAAGCAGTGAGTCAGGCCAGGGAGAAGCCAGGGTTCCCAGAACAAGCTTCACTTGCTTTTTGGCTGTCATTTGCCACTCACTCTTGGACCTAGAGAAGTCAGATCCTCAGGGAGCCCAGACACAGGAAGCCACCTTGCCAGGACCGAGGCCAGCAGCCTGGGGCTTCAATCTGAGAAGTCAAGGGAAGCTGGGGTGGTCCCCCATGGCTCCTCCACAATCCTGTCCACTAGAAAAATAATCATAATAAAATCTGCTTATCCCTTACCCCCAGGACATGGGGGGAAGGAACTAACTTTTAATGAGCGCCTATTAAGTGTCAAGCATTTTACAGGCTGCATGTTGTTTAACTTTCACAAACCCTGTGTACCTACAAAACAACTGGTGTGCAAAGAGGACAAACCTGGCCAGCACCATAGATTAGTGCAAACAAACTCCAGGTCCCCTGTGAGTCGATGGCACACTGAGCCTGGACCTGGTCTCCTGGGTCAGGTAACCTGGGGAGGGAGTTGAACTGGCTTCCAGGACCCTCCAGCACACACTACCAGAAAGTGATTTCACTGGAAATGCCCTTCCAACTGATACTTTGGGTGCCATTCTGAGCTATTGTGCCCACATACCCACTCCTCCAAAATACCCACAGGAAAGTCAAAGTCTCCAGGACTCTATTACTCAATCAGTGGAGCCCAGAGTCTGCTATGCATATGTCCCTCAAGTGTCACTTTTCTTGCCACACCACTCCAGGGATTGAGAAGATTTAAACTCAAATTGCTTGGGCTTGAGTTTCTGCTGATACCATCTAAACTGAGCCCAAAGCTCCCCCTTCAGCCCAGGGCAGAGAGGACAACTCAGCGTCAGAAGCCTGGGAAGGCCTGAGAGGATTAATTTACTCATTCTCTAACTTCCAAGTGCCACCTCAGCCATTTTTTCACTTCCAGGAGTTTGTCCAGTAAACAGAAGGGACCACCCACCCCTGAGCTGAGTGAGAACTGAGTGTGGAGCTCTGGAAACCCATGTGTCACCCGTTGAAAGCAAAACTCCAGGGGCTGCACCTCCCAGACATGGTTCTTTGCACATCCGCCTCCAGCCCTTACTAGTTTCATGGTGTCGTGGACTTTGTCGTCATCTACAGAGAGGCTGTGGATGACTGCTTGCTTACACCCTAGAGAAAATGCATTAGATTTTGGATTTGACGGATTTGCAGAAGGTAGGAGGAGTGAGTCAGAGCAGACAAAGCCCAGAAACAAGGAAGGTGCATGTGCCTGTGGGGAGGCAGTTGTGGTTTGGGAGTTGCTTGGGAAGACTTTTTCCTTGTTCCTCTCCTGCAAGACACAGTTCCAGCACAGATCTTCTCTGTTGTCTAGCTGCTTTTCCCTTTCCCTTTTTTTTTTCTCATGGATGCTGAGACTGAGCAAAAACTGGAGAGAGGGACTCTACATCCTCCTCTTTGGGGGCAGTTAGGAGCACAGGGTACCAACTCCAGGTGGATATTAGGGAAAAATTGTTTTTAAAGAGTCCCTGAAGCCACATTCATCCCTGTGGCACCGTCTCTTTCCCTTTGGACATGGAAGTAAGGGGAATCGGGAGCATTTCTGGGATTTTGGGCTAATCTCAGGCCTCTGGGCCCTAACTGACCCTGGAACGCTATTCCAAACTAGAAGCAGGGATAAAGGAGTGAATCTTTCGTGGGGCTCCTTAGCCCTCATGAGGGTATAAGTGGGAGGAGAGACCAGCAATTTGTGTTCTTCAGTTACAGTGGCAATTAATTCAATGCTGACAGTTAAGGTTGACCAACAGTGGAAACCAAGTACAGAACGTGGCACTGCATCTCTGTATCTCTCTCTCCTCTATCATCCTCTGTCAGAGTGTCTGCTGTTACATGTGGTTGGTGACGTCACCCTGGACTTTACGAACATGGCGAGGAAGAGGATGACTGTGCAAGGCTATGGAACTGGAATTAATTGTCAATCTCAATTGAACTTGATCTTCCCCCTCTGAGGAGGAAGGCAGCCACCTGGCAGTGACATTTCCTCTCTTCAAGGGGACTCTGGCAGTTTGGCAACTCTAAAAACTAAAAAACTCAAGAGGAAACCTAAAAGAATAAAAAACTGTAAGAAGAGAAAGAAAATGAAGGACAACAATTGTGCACAAAAGTCACAGGCATTTGGAATTCTGCTTGGGTGAGCTCCCACCTAGCTACAGCAAGCCTGTCCCACTTCACTGGGTCTCTCCATGTGGTTTCTACAGCACAAGTCCCCTATTCGTCATCTCTCGGGATCTCTGCCTGGAGCCCACATGTGCAGACAAGCCTCTGGTTTCTGGGTACCAGCAGAGAGATCTGAAGGCAGGTGAGTAGGTTGGGATAGGCCCCAGCTCTGCCTGCAGGTTCCACCTGGGCCCTCCCCATTCGGGAGGCCTCTGGGCTCCTTGCCATCCCTGGTGGCTAGGGCGAATGATCTGTGATGGTTATTAATAACCAGAGTGATGTCTCTAGACCAAAAAGAGAAGGATCCAAAAGAGAATGACTCTGCCCAAAGGCTGAGACCAGGGACCACACTCGTGAAGCTGTCACAGCTCCCCAGGCATCCCTGGGGCGCGGTGCCAAAAGGAGGGTGGGTGACAGGATTCGATTTTCCCCCCGGGGTATGCAGCCATGCGGGTCTGGAAGGCAGTTCCTTGAAACAGACTGCACGGTGCTTATGGCAGGCGGAAGAAAGGAGACACCCTTGAGGATTTAAGAGGATTTACTACCCTTCCCCATCCAGCTTCTTACCCCGCAGCCCCTTTAGTAAAAATCTCTACTTTGCAAACGGTGACACCCCCTGAGAGCCGTCAGGAGTTGGACAGATCCGGGACTTTTGTAGAATCAGGGACGTCTCGCAGGCCCCCTGGAGTCGCCGATCCGAGGTCCTGTGGCGAGTGCTGACCGCGACTCGGAGCTGGCACCCCTGCGTAGTGCTTGGTTTCGGCCCTGGCTCTGGCATCTGGAGCCAGCGTGCACGCCTGTTGCGCGTCTGCGAAATGAAGATATTTGCCAAATGTCCGCACCGTTGAGCGTTTTTGTCTTCAGTAAAATCTTGCATCTTCTTCCTAGAAACTCGGGAAGCATGGCCTGACTGCCAACTCTCTTCCCCACGGCGAGGCGTGGCCCCTTCCCTCCCTCCGTGACCCGCGACTCTGCAGACTTCCGGTCCTTCCCTCGGGTGTCGCGAGTACGTTCTGGAACCCGCCTCCACTCGCGTTCGACGGTCAGGTCTGATCCTCGCGTTCTCGATTGCCCTTCAGTCGGGTCCTGCTACCGCCTGCTGCATGTCGGGGACGCCCTCGTTCCCCCGTCCCCCGGGGGACGATCTCTCGAAGCCGGCTGGAAACCCCGAGGTGCGGATGGACGCGGCTTCCCCTGCCCTCGCCGCGCGGGCCAGTCCTCAGTGCATGACTGGGGCGCCAGGGAGAGGGGGTGACACGGGTCGCGCTGGCCACCGGGACTGAGAAGCGGCACTTGCACTGGCCGAGCAGGAGCTCCGGGAAGCACCCGGGGGCCTGAGCTCCACAGCCCCTCCCCCAGCCCTCGCCCAGCAGAGAAGGGTTCGAGGCTCTGGGGTGCTCCGTTCTCTCAGCGCGCGCTCCTTTTTAGGGAGCTCCGCAGTGCGCGCCAGGCCCTTTTTTTTTTTTTTCTGGTACAGAAAGTAAACATCTCGTGTATATTTCTACAGTGGCCAGGCCCTAACTATGCACGATCACGTTCTGGCTGTTGCGGCCAGAGGGTGCCCGGACCGCAGAAGCAGCTTGCACTTTGCACAGAATTTTTTTAAAGTGTTTTGTTTGAACCGTTTGGGGAGGGTCAAGGACAGACAGGTCGGTGGCTGGAAAGGGAGCGGCCTGGATTCCCCATTGCGGAAACGGAGGCCTCGGTGGTGTCACCTTGCAGGCAGCAAGCCAGCTTGCGACTGCCCCGGTCCATGCAGCCGCGGCCGCCAGCACTCCCGGGGCCCACATTCGGCGGCACCAGCACTCAACTGGGACCCAGGAAAATCTCTTAAACTCGCAGACTTGGAGAGAGAGGAAAAGGAGCCAGGCCATGGAACAGCGGAAACATCCTCTCAGTCACGTGAACTTTATTGCCGACCAGGAAGTTATCTAACAGCTGCCAAAAATCTTCTGACTCCGCGCTCCAAATGTTGACTGTTTCTCACACCTCACCACCGGGTACGCAGCCGGCTGCCTTCGGGGTTATTCAGATTTCCCCTTCCCTTTCGGCTTCGCTCCACCCCCACCTGCCTGGCTGCATTTGGAGATGATTTTCCTTTTTTCCATTCGCCAGACCATGTGGCTCCCATACTTACCTGGGCTGGCTGCTTCCCCACCCAGCCCCCGTGCAGGGAATTCCAGATCTCCTCCCGAAGAGGGAAGGCCAGGTTGCGGAAGGGTCAGAAAGAGGAAGCCGAGCCCGAAAGTCCAGGCGTGCAATATTATATTCTTCTTCCAGGGCCTTGGACTCATTCCAGAAAAAAAAAGCGTGGCCGCAGAAGTAATTTTAGTGGGCGCCCTCCCTTCCTTCCAAGTGCACGAATGCCCAGCCCTGAGCGGGGCTCAGGCACAGGTACCCAGATCTCTGTGGCCTTGTCTCCCCCAAAGAGCCTGGCAGGGACCTGAGCACCCAGTAGGCGCTAAGACACCGCAGCCTAGGCGGCCGAAGGGCTGCTGGGGGTCCGTTTTGAGAGCAGATGGAAGCAATGGCGCGCCTGAGTCCCATGCAAGCCCAAGTTCATTCCAGGGTCACGCACGAGGTCACCGCAGGGGGATGCGCCACCTTCCACCGAGTGCCCAAACCAACCGAGCGACTCCGGACAGCTCCCGCCTCGACGTGGACGGATGCCCGCTCCAACGGACCAGTATGGCTCAGGCAGGGCCCCACTGGGACCCCTGGCGGTCGGGGCGCGCCGGGCCCGTCAGACTCTCCAAATGACCCGCAGGAGACCTCCCCAGACACCTGCGTGCACAGAGGCCATCGGTCGCGCGCCTCCTGGGTGGTGGGGATGCGCGCTCAGGTCCGGCTCTGCGGCCCCCGGGCATCCCAGGCCCAGCAGGGCTCTTGAGGCAGACGCTGAGGCGCTTGGGGCCTGACCACGACGGAAGGGGGTCCGGTGGAGGGCCTCCCCGACCACACCATCGCCCTGGTCGTCCCTGGCCCCTTTCAGCCTGAATCGTGCCCCGCGCGACTGGCGGGGATCTGACGGCTCGGGGCGGCCACGTGGCGCGCACTCCGGAAATGCTTGCAGTGACCCGGAAGCGGCGACGCTCGACGCCCCGCCTCGAGGGCGAGCCCTTCCCACCTGCCGCGCTGGGGCGGAC
>NW_007050357.1:34977-40525 GCF_000164805.1 Carlito syrichta
GGTGAAGGACGAATGAAACCCGCAGAGCCAGGTCCGCCCGTTCTGGCCCCATTGTTTTAACGTCTGCAGTACTTAGGCGCAGTTTGGGAAAGAGTAATGCCTTTACGTTCAGAAAAACATCAAAGACCAGGGGTTGCTCAATATGGCGCACATATGGTAGTCTCCGAAGGCCTCGCCTGCCAAAACATGTTTCCCAGTATTTTTCTTTTTTCCTTTCTTTCGGTTCCCCCGCCCCCACTTTTTTTTCTCCCCAAATGGGAGGGAGCCGCGGGCTCGAGTTACCTAGGGCGTTTTGCCTTCCTTGGAGGCAGTTGTCCTCAGTACCCAGGGGATCCGAAAGACCTTTCAGGAGCAGAATCTACCCCAGGAAAGGACTTTGAAGACGGGTGAACTGTACGGGCTAGGTCTGGAAACCTGTGATTTGCCCAGGACCCCAGAGCCAGCTCAGAGACACTTTGGCATTAAACAATGCCAGTTTCCTAAAACCCGTTTTCTTGTTGGTAAATGCTTCCTTCATATGGTCAAGGAACACTCGGTGTATTCCCCTTAGCATATTGCTCTGTATGGGGGAAGGAAGGGCACTGAAGAAATAAACTGACTGAGCTAAGTGAAGGCAATAGCCTGTCAAGCCACATCTTTAAAATGTCAGTCTATGCTGGGCTCAGTGGCTCACACCTGTAATCTCAGCACTTTGGGAGGCTGAAGTGGGAGGATCCCTTGAGCCCAGGAGTCTGAGGCCGGTCTAGGCAACATAGTGAGGACTCATCTCTGCAAAAATAAATAAATAGCCCGGTGTGGTGGGGTGCACCTGTAGTTCCAGCTGCTAGGGAGGCTGAAGTGGAAGGATTACCTGAGCCCAGGAGGTGGAGGCTGAAGTGAGCCCTGATCATGCCACTGCATTCCAGCCTGGGCCACCGAGTGAAGCCTCAACTCGAAAACAGAACCTAGTCTAAGCAAGTTTCAATTGAAATGCTCTTCTTCCTTATTAGCTCTGTTACTGCTAGTACTGCTGTTATTATCTAAATCACTATCTCAGTTTTAAAAATTACCTAGCAAAGATGGGCAGAGTTGGCTGAAAGTTGAGGCAGTCTGCTTCAGGAACCTCTCCAAGTGAGATCTCAGAATGTTAGGATCCATTACAGTGATCTGTCTCAACTTCTGAATTCTCCTGAAGATGAACTGAACCCTAAAAAGGTAAGGTTATTTGCCCAGGCACACAGATGGGCTGGGGCTGGGAAGTGTCCTCCTCCCATGCTTCGTGCTGCTGGGCTCTCGACCCCTCAAGCCCTCAGTACAGGGGCAGTTCAGATAACTTCCTCCCTTTTAGCCTCTTCCATTAAATGGCCTCCTTTTATCACCTCTGAAAAATGATCTGAGGATATTATCCTTCAGCAAATTTACATGCAGAGTTAGTATAAAGGCAGGGGTGAATTCTCAGGGCTCCCAGTGAAGAGAGGATCATGCTGTCGCCAGAACATGCGGCTTTTTTTAAGGCAGTATTGATGGTGGAAAAGGAAGCATCCCACACATGGAGCCAATTAGCACGAGTCTTATCAAGTCCTCAGCGTTCTGGTGAGCGTCCACCTATGCACAGAGACCAGTGGGCAAAATTACCTGACCAGAGACAGCACCTGGACTCTACACCCGGCTTTGCCATCAACCCACCACCTAGTTTGACCAGTTTCTCTAGATCTGTTTCTGTGTCTGTGTGTATAACACAAGTAATACATTGACATGTATGTAATATACACACGTATATACATATATTACTGTTTTTTGTTTTTGTTTTTTTTTTAGTTGGAGTCTCACTCTGTCGCCCAGACTGGAGTGCAGTGGCTGCTCCCGGCCACCGCAGCCTCGACCTGCTGGGCTCCGGCGATCCTTCTGCCTCAGCCTTCCAAGTAGCCAGAATTACAGGCATGCGCTACCATGCCCGGCTGATTTTTTAAAAAATTTATTGTAGAGATGAGGTCTACGCTGCCCAGGCGGGTCTCGAACCCGCAGGCTCAGGCAATCCACTCACCTCAGCATCCCAAAGGTGCGGGATTACAGGCTGAGCCACCGAGCCCAGCTTATATTACTGATTTTTAATCTCAGTGATCTGTTTGGTCCATAAATCCAGTTACTGTTCTCTGAATCCATTATATGTCTCAGCATGCGATGAGCCCCTTGCCCACACTCGTTGGAAACTGCGGAGCCAGCACTGGAACCCTACCCATTTGTGTATTAAGTCCTCAGGAAATGTTCATCCTAGACAGGGCTTTAGAGAGGCTTCAGCCCCTTCATCCCACAGACAAGTTCGCGGGACTCCAGAGAGCTGATCTCAGGTCACACAGCTGGAGAGCCCAGGGTGTCTTCCTGCCCAGTGCCTTAGTCCTCAAGAAAGCCATTGCAGAGATGGGCACATCAGTCCCGTGGCAGGCTTAGGTGAACACAGGTCAGATCTTCAGAGCACCTCCTCCTACTGCTGTATCCATCTTTAGTCCTCAGCTTGCTTTCTCATTCAGACCAGGAATAACTGGGACAGGACATAAAAGTATGGGGTTCAGGAGCACTTATGTTAAGCAGAACTTACCGTCAGTTCCATTTCATTTGGGTGCTGCTGCTTTAAACTTGCCAGCTCAGCCAGGCTCGGTAGCTCTGCTTGTAATCCCAGCACTTAGGTAGGCTGAGGTGAGTGATTGCTTGAGCCCGTGGGTTCCAGACCAGCTCGAGCAACTTAGCAAGACCTTGTCTCTACAATAAAAAATTAGCCTGGCATGGTAGCACACACCTGTAGTTCTAACTACTTGGAAGGCTGAGGCAGAAGGATTGCCAGAGCCCAGCAGGTTGATGCTAGGGTGGCCGTGAGTGTGCCATTGCACTCCAGCGTGGGCGATGGAGTGAGACACCAACTCAGAAAAAAAAAAATCCAGCTCAACTGTGAGAGACTTTGAGCCCTCAAGGGCCATTGGGACAGGGTTATGGTTCCTTTCATGAGAAGTGCAGCAACAAGCTCATTTGTTTTTAGAATCTTGACTGCAATGTAAGAGACAAAAATCCCTAGTCAGAGTTAATAGGCAAATTAAGCAAATAAGATTCTTTCTCCTCACAGAACAAACTCATCATGTCAAAACTGGGGGCAGGTGAAGAAGCTATCAAGAGTTACCCACCATTAAAAGTAAGGTAGTTAAGCTGCTTTTGCTTGTTTCCAGGAGTGCTTTCTTGGTGTGAGATGACTTAAGGACTGTCTTCAATGTTGAGAGTTAAGTCTAGGGCACTTCCTCCCTCCTGCTTGCATGGCCCTTGTTGACCTTGACTATCTTGGTGGATGCTGTCTGACTGAAATCCAAGTGTCTCAGAGAAACAGCCCTGACATGTTTTCCCTGGATGCATAGTGGAGCCTGCAGTTTCTCTGCACTGAAGTAGTTCTTTCCTTTATATCATCTACTTTAGTCTGGGGGACCTTGACAGCTAGAGGGCTAAAAGAGCCCCAAGTAGTGCCAGGAACCATAGGCATTGTGGGAATGGGCTGCCCAATCCAGACAGGCACTCCAGGATGTCATCCAAGGCAAGAATAGACTGAGGGTGGAGCTGGGACAGGCAGAGGGAGGAGGCCTGTAGCCGTTCACGTTTGAGTCTAGGTGATCCTGTAAGTTGTTCTTTGCTATGTACAACACAGTAGGAAGACCTGCCCTGCCATCCTCTCCAACATAATCCCCAGAGTCGTATTTCAGTCCTCCTGGTATATGAGACTCTCCCTAGGCAGTACTTAATCAGGATGCTCACCTCCTGAGGCTGTTGTGAGGATTAAATGAGATCATCTGCTTAAAGCACTTTGCACAGTGCCAGACACACAGTAAGTACTTGATGCTTGTTAGCGAATATTAGCCATTCTGTGGTTTCGGTTGATGTCAAAGACATCTCGCTATAATTCAGATCTCTTCTTGGAGTTCTAGGTCTGAATATCCAACTCCCTGCTACAGGACAGTTCTATATAGATGTACTTAGATTTTAAAAACTCACCATGCTCAAAACAATTTATTTCTAGTTTCTGTTACACTCATTGTTCTATTCTCAGTGATTGGCACCACTATCCATCTGGTGTTCAGGCCAGCCACCTGACAACTGTCATCAGGTCCTCCTTAATATCCTTCAGATTCATTCTCTTTTTTTCAAATCACTCCTGCTTCAGATGACAGATACTGAGTTTGGCCTGCATTACCCCATCATTTCTCCTTCTGTCAACTGCCCTACAGTATCCTCATGGCAGCTGGACTGATCTTCAGTGCCAATGACATTTGACCATGTCATGTCCCTACCCTGTAGACTCCAGGAAAACCCAAATGCTGAATGCATAATGCTCTTCAGAGTCCCTTTCTTACCACCTCCCCACACACAGTGCACGTGGCGTTGCTGAGCTCTAGTGAACACTCGTTTCTCTTGCCCTCATGTCTTTGCACAGTTGGGTTTCTGCCTGGGTCATATCCCCCTCCTTCAGCAGGCTCTGTTCTGCTGGTCCTTCAAGATGGTTCTGGCATCTCTCCTTGGAAGCCCTCCCTGAGTTCCAGGCTGCTTGCAGAGCACACATCCCACAGGAACGTGAGTTCTCTTCACTAGGTGGAAGTTTCTTGAGGGCAGTGGTACATGTCTTTGATCTTTGTGGCCGCCGTGGTTTTGTGCCTTCCACACAGTAGGTGTCTACTGCATTTTTGCTGAATATGAGGATGACCCAGAATTAGAAGAAACAACTTTTCTGTGACCTCTTGCAGGAAAGTTCTTAGCAAGCCTCAGTTTTCTCCTCTGTAAAATGGAGGCTAACAATCTACATGTTCCCTAATGTTGTAAAGATTAAATGGAAAGTGAATGCAAAAGTCTTTTGCAAACTGAGTAGCAATGTACATGAGTCATTATTATAAAAAATGCAAACCTGCGTTTCCCAAACATGTACACAGTTTCATATGTGCACGTATGTGTATATTATATGCATGCATGTGTCTGTGCCTGCGCTCCTGCCTCGTTATGTGGAAAGATGTTTTCCAAACAACTTTCTTTAGATTCCACCCTGTAAAAGTCATGCTGAAACAGAGGGCTCAATAAGTCCATTTTGAGACATGGTCCAGGTTCTAGGTAAAGTAGTTGTGGCAGTGCTCTCCAGTTAACAGTCCATCTATGAATTCGTTCTATCCATACATGCCAATACAAACTCAGTGCAAATTTAGGAGGCACTGAACGGGTGATAGCCCGTTGCCATATTCATGACGGCTATTATTGCACCTTCTGACAAAATGGCGACGTTGAAGCCTTTTTTTTTTTCTTTTATCTCCTCACTGGTCACTTGGAGCAGTTTCTGAAGGCGGTTGTTGTCCCCATTCCGCATGTGAGCAAATCCAGGACTCCCTTAACCTGGCTCCTTTCCAGGGCTGCAACCCAGTGGCAAGCAGAGCCCGCGGAGTCGTCTTTGCCTTCCCCGCAGGTCGCTCCAGGAGCTCGGCTCCGAACAGGTGATGGAGAGGGACGGCCGGCGCCGACCGTGCGCACGTCGGCGGTGCGCGCGTCGCCGGCGCTC
>NW_007050357.1:40545-75751 GCF_000164805.1 Carlito syrichta
CGCCTCCCGTCCTCCCTCGACAGCCAGGGGGCGCCAGCCCAGCGCGCGCGGAGCCGAGGCGTCCTCGCCCCAGCACAGCCCGCGCCGGGGCTGGGGCAGGGGGAGGGCCAGGGCGCGCCCGCTCTGCCCCGTGGACCCCCGAGTCGCTCTGTCCTTCCTCTGCCCCCGCGCAGGACAGCCTGGAGGAACACCGAGGTCCTGTCGCCGCACGGGGTGGGAGAACGGAAATCATGAAAGTGCCCCCCCACCTCCCCGTGTCCCGGTTCTTGCTGTGTCCGCGGGGTTCTAAGCCAGGAAGGAGGGCCAGGGGACGGCAGCCTGCGGCCCACCCGCACCCCGGCCCGGTCGCTGTTGCGGACGGCCAGTGGGCCCCGGGGCGCGGGCCTCGGCGTCTCCCGCGGGGTGCGTGGTGGCCTTTTCCTAGGCGAAGCGCGGACGCTGTTTCTGAAGAAGCGAGGTCCTCCCGCAGTCAGAGGGGTCTTGGAGGCGCTCACGACAGCTGCGGTCCGAGTCGCTTCTGGAAGGCACATGTTTCCTTTCTCGACCACATTTTTCATCTTTGATGAGGCTTCCAGTCTTTGAACTACTGTTATCTAACAGGGAGGGGGAGAACCCCCATTATACGATTACGTTGACTAACCTGATTTAAACCAAACTTCACCAAACAAAAATGTTTGTCAAAACCCAGGGGGGAGAAAACTAGTAACGTCATGCAAATGTGGCCATCTATATGGGCCGCTGTTGCAGATCACACCAAGTCAAAAGTGAGGACAAACTCAATAAAAGTAGGTTTTTTATTCACTGAAATACGGAGAGAATCGTGTTGATATTTTGGCTGGTAGCAACCGTGAGATTTGCATTGAAAGGAAGGTAACACACACACAGGGCACTCAGTGACACCAAGAATGACGGCAGTGTGCCCTGAATGCCGCTTTTCGTTAGTGTGTTCATTAGGGTGCGCCCTAGAGCAGTGTTTTTCAAACTGCAAGTAGCTCGTGAAATCAATAATGTGGGATTTGACTAGCATTTTAAAAATGAAATAGATTAGATAATGTCAGAAAGATGACATAAGAACAAGTATTCTTTCACAATTTTTTCTTAAATACAGAGGGTGCCAAAAAACGTATACATATTTTAAGAAAGGAAAAACTATTTAAATTGCAGTGCTCAACATATGCCAATAATAAAAGATGAACGTTTGACTTCTGCAATAACAAGAGGTGTTCAAAGTGGCTACCATAAGTGACTGGACACTTCTGATTACAGCAAACTAAAAGTAGTACATAGATAACATCTCTTAAAATGTGTATACATTTTTTTGACACCCCTGTTATGTGCGTACTGGGCTGAGATCTAAAATGCATTTCTTATAGATCAAAAAGAAGTTTTGAGGTTGGACACGGTGGCTTATGCATGGAATCCCGCCACTTTGGGAGACTGAAGCAAGAATATTGCTGGAGCTCAGGAGTGCAAGACCAACTTGGATAACATAGGGAGACCTTGTCTCTACAAAAAAAAATCAAATTTAGGTGGACGTGGTGGTGTGCGCCTGTAGACCCAGCCACTTGGGAGGTTGAGGAGGGAGGATCTCTTAAGCCCAGGAGTTTTAGGTTACAGAGAGTTTTAGGTTACAGAGAGCTGTGATCATGCCAACTAAAAAAAATCAAATGAAAAAGAAGTTTGGAAGCTGTGGTTTTAGAAAATGCCTAACTTCTCCAGCAAGATTCCCATATGTTTTATGCTCTCAGGTTTGGGGCAAGGCTGAGGCTCCCACTACCCCTGGTGCAATATAAGAAGCTGCGGTGGGTATGTCCCCCACTTCCCACACACTTGACACTGAACGTGATCTTCAGTGAAAAGGAAACTGGGAGGTGGACACTCAGTTTTGAAACTCTCCACAAAGTGGTGCTGGAGGATCCACCCTGCTAGACTTCAGGCCCCAGGAAGATGGCTGGCAGGCCAGAGCAACCCGGAGCTCCATCCCTCAGCCAGGATGGGTGGCCATGGGAAGACCATTCTGTAGGAGCCCTGCACAGAGACCCAAGCAGGAGCTGCTTGTTCAAGCTAGGAAAGAGGGGATGGGAGGAGGGTGGCTGGAGTCAGACATCTTGGAAAAGGGATCTGTTGTTTACAGGGGTGGGAAGGAGAGTCCTGAGCCCCGGGAGCAGCTCAGAAGCACAGTGGCTGATAGTGAGTACGAGGATGCTTCTGTTCCTCCACCTGCCTCTGTCCCAGTGTCAAAGAGGAGCAGGCGCCACTTTTATTATTCAAATACCAGGACGATGATTGAACCATTCTCCCACTTCCTGGTAAGTAAACCTAGGAGAGCCTGTGCTCAGGAATGGCCCCAGCTCCTGGTTTTCCACCCCAGATCCTTGGACTGGGTAGCTGAGCCAGGGCCCAGCTTGGGCATGGCCTTCCATCTCTTTCATCACCTGAAACGCTTGCTGTGGCTTTTACCTGTGGGCAGCCACAGAAAGGAGGTGTCCATAAGGCCTTTGGGGAGAGGGACCTTGCATGTGCTCAAATTCACTTTTTAGTGCGCTGTGCTGAGAAGGATGTTGCCTTCACCCACAAGTGATATTATTCTACTGTTTCAGATCCGTCTTGGTCCCTAGAGCATTGTTCTCACTCTGTAGCAGGCATCAGCATCACCAGGAAGGCTGTTAAAATGCAGAGTGCCGGTCCACCCCTAGTTTCTGATGCGCCAGGTCCAGGGTGGGGCTGGGGCCAGCCATCAAGAGCCGCCGCTTTGTGGAGTCCTGAGGAGGGTGTGCAGGGCACCGTGTTCTTAGACCACCGCGGCCTGTGGCTCTGCGAAGCTCTCTCTAAGCACTTGGCGTCCTGGGTCTTCCCAGCACCCGGTGCCACAGGGCCTAGAAGTGGACACACTGATTCCCGGCCACCTTTGCAGCAGGAGTTCAGGACACAGCTCAGGTTCAGATCATGAAATGCAGTCACATAGGTGCTGAAAGGCAGAAGAGAGGAAGTCTCTGTCTTTCTTCAGCCATGCAGGGATACGGGAGGGTTCCAGAGCACAGGAGTGCAGCGGTGGCCTGGCCACATACAGCCCCGTGGCAGGGGGGGTGGGGGGTCTCTGACGGCTGAGCTGACTCTACCCTTCCAAGCTCTTCCACCTGATGCTGGGTGTTAAATCCCTCTGATCTTGGCAGACCTAGAGAGTTCTCCACTTCCTGTATTGAGCTGTGACTGTGTGCCTAGGCCTGCATTCCTGTGGGCTTGGAGTCATGTTGACCCAATCTCGGCCGGGAGCAACCTGGGGGCGGTGAGTCCAGTCGAGGAGAGGTTGCCGGCTGTCCACAGATCAGGAGGAAGAAAGGCTGAGCATCCCGGATCCCTCTCATCCCATCCTGCCTCTACCCCGTGAGGCCTCCCTGCCATTGGCTTCCTTCTTCTGATTTTCACAGCAAAGCAGGAAAAACAAACTTTTGGGGGGTGGGGATCGTTTAAGCAAAAATGTTTTCTAGGGCTTCATGACTGACTGTGATCCTTGATCATGAGTCATCCTGGTTTATGCTCACACTCCGCAGTGAGGCTCTCAACCACACCAGGGGAGACTTGAGTTTTCCGTTTCCAGTCCAAGGGTCGAGCGACAGTATTCTGGGGAAGTCAGTTTTGTGTGGTGGGAACCAGGTGTCGAGTGGACACTGAGCACTCCGCTGCAGTGACGACAGGGTCGCTGCCTCTGCCCACCTCACTGCCTGAGCCCCCCAAACCCTGTGCCTGCAGGTGCTGCCCGGGAGCCAACTCTGGCTCATCCGTGCTTCCTGAGTAGAGACAAGACTGGATGGATGGTACTCTAGTAATTTCTGTCCAGAAGGAATCGATGGCTCTGGTCACTGTGTCATTACAAGCACATGACACCCTCTCTGCAGGAGAAAGACGCATCCCTGCTGGGTGCCATGGGATGGGTGCTTGCCCCCTGGCTTTTAGTCTCTCTCCCACCATGTCACCATCAATGCAGAGAAGGCAGCTCCTCAGTCTGGATCCCAAGTTCACCAGAGTTTGGTGCTAACTTACAGTGACAGGAGTCAGTGTGACAGAGATGAAAACTACCAACTGTGTTACTGATAAGAGCTGATTGAAAGGGCCACTGTATGCTTGGGGACACTGCCAGCTGTTGGCCACCCAGCCCCTGGCACAGCCAACTCCATGGGCCTCCTTACCCCAGGCAGGCCCCACCCCACCGCAGGACAGGCTGGCCCAGAAGGAGCCACTAGACTGGCCAGGCTCCATTACTGGTGGGGAGTTACAGCAGGTCCTGCCCCTGAAAACTTCAGGGGAATAGAGGCTTCCATAGGGATTTAGTTACAGTAGAGATGAATCACTTAATGTGTCTTAAAGAATTGCCAGAAATAGAAATGTTAGGAGAGATCATCAACATGTTCATTCTGTTTCATTTTATTCTTGCATATTTTAAAGCCCAGGGAAAGCGTTCAAGTGACAGATGAGGCATTGACGTGACCATTTAAGTGATAGTAATCCTAGCCATTTACACTTCGCTGCAAGACGGCAGCAACGCCATATGAAATGAGCACTGTGTACTGAGCATTAATATGACCAACTTTCTGCCAAGATGTCCCTGGCTCCCAGGGCCCGGCTGGTCATTGTTAGTTGGTGGCCTGTGGCTTCCCAGCACTGGCTCTACTCAGGCTGCCGAGCCTCAGAGGGAAATGGGGTTGTTTTGAAACCCCATGTTCTTAATGAAGAATTCCTGAACCTAAAATGTGTGAGAAAAGAACCAAAGAGTTCGACAAGAAATTGTTCTATTGGAAAGTTGATGACCTTCACAGGGTTGCATTTGAAGGAATAGATTTGTTTTACTTGACACTTCGGGAAATGATTTAATAAAACGTAATGTCAAAGACATTACCCCGTGTGTTTCATGTCCTGCAGCCTGGAATATCCAAGCTCAGTCCTTGCAGATGAACATCATTATTAGTGAAACATTGTTGCAAAATTTGGCATGGACTACTTGGAATTGTCAGACTTGTAGGCGCTATCGCAGAATTGGCAAGGTTCAAGGGATCTTTCTGACTTAATGGCATTTTTCTTTATTGTCCCCATAATCACCTGCTTTATGAACTGTGGCTAAAGCTGATGTTGCAACTGGTAATTTTCTTAGAACCCAAATGCATTTATATTTTTCCATCTTTTGATTTCCATCATTTCTGGGAATTGTTAGTAGATGGAATAAAAAGAGAATACATTACAAACAATTCAAAACACCAAAAACAAAATTCCTTGGACCTTTTTCAGATACCACACATGTAAATAAATGTGGCTTTGCATTCCAATGGCATTCAGGCAAGGTGGGGGGGATTGCATTTTCCCCATTAACCTCTTTCTTAATTGTATTGGTTTTCAAGTGTGTTCTATCTAAATCTACTTTGACATTTAAAATTAATTCACACTGACGCAGTTCAAGTCAAGAGGTAGAATGTCTTCTTTTGATCCTAGTAATTGTGCAATCCTGGTTGAATTGCACCAAAGTAGGATCACCTATTATTTTAGGGTGAAACCAGTAGATTGATTGCACTGCTTGCAAAAACAAACAAAAAACAACAACAAGAAAAAACACCATTAGAAATGCTAAGTATATTTTTTTCCTGCACTGCTGAGGAAAGTGGAAAAAGCAATCCATGGTGTCTACCTCGGATCTGAACATGATTGCTCTTCATATGGCCCATTTATAGAATGGATGCACTTCTAATTATAAGGAACACTCGATCTGTTTTCAATCAGTCATAACCAATAATTCCTCTGCTAATATGTGGACCTTAATTTGAAGCAGTGAGAATCTTCTTTTTTCTCCAGGAAGTCAGCAGGGTTGTTTAGAAAGACTGTACAATTTTGGTAGGAGCAGAAATGTAACCCGATTATTTTTTAAAAACCTCTGTAAACACTTATGTATGAATCAGTGATTCTTGCCCTAATGCAGAACAAAAGTACACACTGTTTTCAGTGTTGATATTTGGCAGTGGATGATGAAATATTTGTGTGTATTTAGGTATGTCTATCATGTGAAACAAATGAGAAGTTAAAATAACACTCAGTCCAAATTAAACCCACCAATTTTGAGAAACCCTGTACCAGCTGTCTCCACCCTGCCATTAGCTCTGTCTCATTCTGCCAGGCATTCTTTTTCATTCTACCATCTTTTCGTGCATTGTTTTCAAACCCTTGTAATCCTGGCTCAAGATGGCATGAGTTATACTGGAGAGGGAACCAACACTAGTTTCCTTGGTGTCCACAGTTTCCAAACACACCGTTTAGTGTTACTTGACACCATTTTTCTACATGTGCTCTCTTTTGCAAAGTGGAAAAATACACTACTGAGGGAGTTTGTCAGATGAAGCCATATTGCAAAACACTTGCAAAACTGAATTATTGACAAAATGCATGTTCCAAAAGCTCCTGCTTGATTGAAAGCAGTTGCAGTGTTTCAACATGTGTATGTTGCTTGTGCCCTCTGCTGCATCTATGTTTAGATTCCTACAGACCATATACCTCTGTACACCTATGGTCCCCAGACAGCAGTGTCTACACAGCTAGCTCAGAGCCAACTAGAGCTAGAGTTTTAGAACACTCTGCTTCTAGGCCTTTCATTCCTTGAGTGAGCATTCGGGAGAAGTGCATCCTCATGTTCTGCCGTGGTCGTCTCTGATCAGGGGATTGATTTCCCCTGTGCACCATCGCGTCCAACATTGCCTACCAGGTTACATAACCATGCTTTGCCATTCCCAGCATGTGATGACAGTTGCCAAGATGCTCACCTCAAGTCACATGACTTCAAGGAGGACTCGCCATTTATTCCTAAAAGTTCCAGTTGAGCCAGCCTTGGGGAACGACACCAAGTTCGCTCTGCCACTAACCAGAAACAGGCCATTTCTATTGAGAAAGGAGAAAAATCAGCTTATGGGAAATTGAATTTGCACACTTGGTGATAACTACCAATTCATAATTTAAAAAAATTTTTTAAGCCCAAATTTGTAGTACATGTGTTGTGTGCTGAGAGAATGCTTAAAAAAATAATAGAATGTATTTGATATTTCAATTGCCTTTCCACTAAGAATTAGCATCCTGGAAACTGACCAAAGAAGGTAAAAGCAACTGTTTTATTTTATTTTCTCATTTTACATTCACTTCCCATGTCAAATCACTCTCAACTAATAAGGAAAACCATCAAGAGCAACATGATTCATCTTTATTTGGTATTTCAGAAAAGCTAGTGTTCCAAATCATGTCTTCTGAGCTTTTCAAAGAACTTTTGCTGTTTAACTTCATCTTGTTTAAAGACGTTAGAACTGTGATGAGATTAATATCAACAATCAGAAAGCAATATCATGGTTCTGTTTGTCATTATCCTGTTTAGACATGCTAGAACTAGATTGCCTGTGTTAAAACTTAATGGACTAGAGAAGAGAAGCATTCGAAATCTTAGTGGTGGGGGCTGCAACTTCCCAGGCATCTGCCAGATGTCTCATTGTCTAAATTCAGAACATCTGATAAATCCATGATTTGCCTCAATTAGTGTTCTCAGCCCTGACTGCACATTAGAAAATAGCTCCAGAATTTAAAATAAAAACCCAAAAGGCAGGTTCCACCCCATACTAATTAAAGCAGAATCTCTCAGGATAGGGCCCCAGACATTGTTTTGTTTTGCTTTTTTCCAACTCCCCCAAGTGATTCCAGTGTGCAGGCAGATTGAGAATCACTAACCCATGTGATAATTTCATCTTTCAGAAGGGAGAGGGAGAGGAAGTGATGAGGAGGATTAACACCCTGCTTCTAATTCTGGCCAACTAGGAGGCCCTGAATGGAAAATCAGAAGTGACAAGAACACTGGAAGAGGGCCACCTGGCCATCAGAAAATTCCAGAGGGATGTGATCACTGCCAGACACACACTCTGTGAGCCCGAGCTTTAAAAAAAAAAAAAAAAAATTCAGGAAATTATAAAAGCTTGACTTTGACACCATGGTCTGAGATTCCAAAAAAAAGCAGAGGAGATTCCTCAAAATAAAATTCTGATGCTACTATTGTAAGTGGTCCAAAGCAGGGGGTGGGGGAAGGAAGGAGAAAAAAAAAAGGAGTTAGCCGAAAGATTTAATGTCTTCAGGCAGGAAGCTGTCTGCTGAGATCAGATATATATTTTTAATGGTGTGCGTAAAATGTGAAAGCTAATCTAGAAAAACAAGCATGAATACAAAAAATATGTCATAAATACATGAGAAAAGAGTCAGAACGTTTAAATCCAGAGGCTAGCATTCTAGATGGTGAGGAGGGCTGTTTGACTCAAAAACAAGAGTGTGTAGGATGGATGCCCGGCTGTGATGGCATGATGTAATCAGAGAAGCATGTAAGGTGGGGCACGCTAGGACTCTATGTTACTCTTCAGACCAGAACAGGACAGAACAAAGTTTGGTAAGAAGGAATTGAAGGGTAAGATCATTTAGGAAGAGATGCTAGCTGTCCCGAATAAGATGCTGTCCTGAAAATAACAAACCGGAATGTTAATGGAATTTTCAGATGAAATTGCTGTGATCTTTAAAAACATATGGTGAATGAGAGAGGTGCTCAAACACTACTTCATATATTTTTAAAGAGAAAAGTAGAACAATTTTTTGCACTACAGACCAAAGGTCCTGTTGATTCTTCAGTTCCAAAAGTCTAGAATTTACTTTAAGATGCAGATTGAATGCAAAATTTGCTGGATTAAGTCATGCCTATAGTATAATTTATCAAGACAATAGAGGCAAGGGATCATAATATTTTAAATAATTCAAATTCAGTAGTTGTTCATCACCTTTGAAAAAATCAGATAAAAGCTAAATATCATCTTGAAGTGGTTAGATATAACAGCATAACAAGCCACCTAGAAACTTAGTGGCTTAGAAAAAGCCACCATTAATTTGCTCACAATTCTGGAGTTTGTGCTGTGCCCCACCAGGTGGTTCTTCTGCCGGCTTTCCTGGGATCACTGAGGCAGCCTCAGCCATGAGAAGCCTTAACTGAGGCTGGGTGATCCAGATAGGCCTATCACATGATTGGTGGTTGTTGCTGGCTGTGGACTGAACCATGTGTCTTCAGCAGAAGAGCTAGGGCTATTTCACTTGGTGGTGGCAGCATTTCAAGAGAATAAGAGGCCAGGCTCGATAGCTCAGCCTGTAATCCCAGCAATTTGGGAGGCCAAGACGAGTGGATTGCCTGAGCCCACAGGTGGTCTTGCCTAGGCAACTTGGCAAGACCTCCTCATCTCTACAATAAATAAAAAATTAGCTGAGCATGGTAGCATGGGCCTGTAGTTCCGGCCACTTGGAAGGCTGAGGTGGAAGGATCGCCTGAGCCCAGCAGGTCATCACAGAGGTGGTTATGAGTATGCCACTGGGCGACAGAGTGAGACTCCGACTCAAAAAACCAAAAAGAGAATAAGAACAAAAGCTGCAAGACTCCTTGAGGCCAAGACTTGGAAGTCATATGATGCCATTTCTGCTTCATTCATTTGGTCAGAGTAGGTCCCAAAGCCAGTCCAGATCAATGGACAAAAATACCATTAGATAAGATAATACCATTAGATAAGAGTTGCTGCAAAGATTTTTTAGCCACGCCTCTTTTCAAAAAAATGCTTCTACACTAATATACATGAAATATTTTCAATTTCAGAGGATTCATGGATCCCTTCAACCCAAGTCTCCAATCTGTTCTAAACATGGTTTAAATTAAATTAGGATACTGAAGCACAAGAAGACTAAAGACTTGCCCAAAGTCAAGCATATTTATTTAGCATAAAGTGCATAAGCATAGCCTGCAACGCCCAAGTTTCATATAATAACTCCCAGTCCTGTGCCATTTCCATGATGCCCAACTGATAATCACTTTATTATTATAGGAAATGAGTTTCAGCAGTTTTATAAGTCATCACTCAGCCACCAAATCGGGACAATTTAAGTCAAATGCATACAGTAAAATATAATTATTTTATTTAATTAGCATAGTCTGCACATACATGCAGACAGGAAAGTAGACTGGTTAGAAGAAGTAAAGAAGTAACAAAGTAGAGAAGTAGAAAAATAATATAATGAATACCCATAAACCAATATCTTTAATCAATAATTATTATTTTGTCATCTTTGCTTTATCTGTTTACCTGTATTTTGTTGTTGTTGGACAATTGTGAAGTCAATAATTCCCAAGCCTAGGTCTCCAAAAAATGAGGACCCTCTTTTACATAACCAAATTTCAACATATCCCACTTAATAAATTAAGAATAATTACCTAATATTATATAATGCCCAGTCCATATTCAAATTATTCCCTTGGCTTTATAGATTTTTAAGAATATGCTTTTAGAAAATTAATTTTTATTCATAACTGACACATAACAATTGTACATATTTATGGGGGTCAGTTTCAATGCTTGTATACATTGTATGATGATCAACTCAGGATATGTATAGTTGGTTTTTTTTTCAAATTAGATTCCAATCAAAGAATACATGTTGCAATTCTTCTGCCTTTAGTATTTTTAATTCCAGAACAATACCCTCTCCCCACAAACCCCTCTTCCATACTGTTGACTTTTTAAAGAGGCAAGGCTAATGTCCCCTAGAATTTCCCAGTTCTGGACCTTTAGACTCTTTTTCCATAGTGGTTTAACGTGTTCTTCCATCTCTGGCATAGCCTGCACATCTAAAGTCTTGATTCGATCCAGGTCACATATTTTGGAGAATACTTGCAGGTAAGGTTGTCTCCTTCACAGTGTACGGCACCAGGAGCGTGTTGAGTCTGGTTGTCCCACTATTTGTGATGCCAGGTCTGATCCTTTAATTAGGGCAATGGCAACCACAGCTGTCTTCACTATTGAGACAGTTTTTGCCCTTGTCAATTTGCTAGTCATCCTGGGGGGATAATTTGGTGCAATGCAAATATTCAGTTCCCTGAAATTAGTTACTTTTCTTTTTAATTTTATTTATTTATTCATTTTATAGACAGGGTCACCCAGGCTGGAGAGCAGTGGAGCAATCATAGCTGACTGTAGCCTCAGACCCCTGGGTTCAAACAATCCTCCCACCTCAGCCTCCTGAGTAGCTAGGACTACAGGTACCTGCCACTTTAATCAGCTAATATTTTTGGTTTTTGTACAGATGGGGTCTCCCTATGTTAACCAGGTTGGTCTTGAACTCCTGACCTCAAGTTGTCCTCCCACCTTGGCCTCCCAGAGTGCTGGGAGTACAAGCATAAGCCACCACACCTGGACTTTTCTTTTTTTAAAACATAACTGGTTGTGCTTTTGATTTTAATCCATGGTGGTACTCAGTTTTTCAAAGCTTTCCTCAAGCTGGGTATAGTCAACCTAAAATTATGAGAACAAACCAATGTCTGCATTAAACCTTTAGATAGTCTACTCATATGTTTGTATTTTGGTACCATTCTGGTTTACAGTGGTGAGGCAAACAGGCCTAGCCAATAATTGGGCATTGGTGGGTTTCCAGAGCTATGTTCAATAGTTCCCTTATCTGTACATGTTACTTTATGCCTATTACATGCTAAGTTCAGAAATGGAGCAATGTAGAATGCCGTGGAAGTGGATGACACGTGTCACCCATGCTGGGATGGAAGATGGAGAGGCCAGGCCCCACCATAGGCATGATGGCCAGTATATACAGCATGGAGTAAGGGTGCCACACACTGAAACTGAAATGCAGGTCCCTCTAAGTGACTTCCTTGTTTCCTTTCTTGAGCAGCTCAGAAGATGTGAGTGAAAACATACCAGCAACCAAACGTGATGGCATCAGACCTAATTAGGAATAGAACATCATCTCTAAAGTCTGTGTCTCACTCTCATCTGCAATTCATTTTCCTTTCATCATCTTTGTCAATGGCTTCTGCTAGAATATCAGTCTTGAAATGTACAGCATGGCTCGCACCCACTTCAAACAGTGTTCAAAATCTCGTTGGTTATTTTGTACTGTGGTCTCACTTAAAAATCAGTGTCATTGAGACTGCAGAGGGAGTGGGCAGGGGAGAAAGCATGTGAGAGGGAGGACTAACACTGTGAGACAGTCCCCCAGTCCATATGGGGGAAAACAAGACAATCCAGAAGTCTTATAGGCACATGAAGTCTCTAGACACCAGAAGACTGGAAACTACCCAAACCTGTGCTTAGTAAAGTATAGCTCTGTGTAGGTTGTTTTGTTTTGTTTTCCCATCAAGAGGTTAGTTGCTTAAGGTTCACATTCCCAGTATTACAAGCATTTGTTGGACTAGTCCAGGGAACATTTTTCTGCAGTAGAATTAGTAAAACCAAGAGAAGGGGTCCCATGTGAGCCACCTAGTACATGAGACTATCTTCAGAACTTGAAATTAACACTGAGAGTAATCATATTAAATCTATATCAGCAGATGAAAGCCATCGTAAGTAGGAATTATGTTTCTCGATTAGCTTAAATTTTCAGATACTAAAATCCAAGTGTTGGGAGGAGCCAAATCCAGTTAAAACCCAGATGGGCTTAGCATCATTCCTTTAAAGAAAAACAAAAACAAGACCACAGGCTGGGCTCGGTGGCTCAGCCTGTAATCCTAGCACTTCGGGAGGCCGAGGCAAGTGGATTACCTGAGCCCATGGGTTCAAGACCTGCCCGGGCAACTTGGCGAGACCTCATCGCTACAATACATAAAAACTTAGTCAGGCTTGGTAACGTGCACCTATAGTTCCAGGTACTTGGAAGGCTGAGGCGGAAGGATCGCCAGAGCCCAGATGGTCGAGGCTGCAATGACTGGGATCATGCCACTGCACTCCAGTCTGGGCGACAGAGTGAAACTCCAACTCAAAAAACAATAAAATAAAATAAATAAGTAAATAAAACAAGACCATGTGCTGAAATGTCTCACGCCAGTAGCTCAATCATGCTCAGTCAACTCACTCCCCTCATCACTCCACTCCTAAACAGAAGATAGGCAATCACCTACTCTTGGAAGCTGCATGGGCATGGGCTGTGCCTTGGAAGAGAAACGTGTCCCACCTCCCCAATGGGGGGTTCTGAAATGGCGGTTTCTTTTACCTAATAGGAAAGAGAAGATGGGAGGGAAGTTTTCCTGTTCCTGGTATAGTGGATACTATGTTTCCTTTTTCTAAGAAAGACATAAGTCACATCAGCATGAGAAGCTCGAATGTCAGACCACATATGTCTTCCAGGCCGTTCATTCCTCAGTGGCTCACTGTGGCAGGTGAGTCTGAAAGCTGCACTGACACATGGGACATGAGATGGCAGACTTTGTAATACACGGTTCATCTCTCTTGCTGAAGGGAGCTTGGCTGGAAGAGCTAAAGAAACGGTGTCCCAAGTTTCTACCTTTTATCTACTGGTTTGTTTGAACGAAATCCTCTTACATGCAGGGCTGCCACTTTCAACTTCCAGAGAAGAAGATTGGGCAGAGATTGGGCGGCCAATTCCTTCTGTTCCAGGTAGGATGAGGACTAACCCATAAGTATTACCTAGTGACGCTAACAGACGTCAATAATGACAGAGATTCTCCCACAAGTGAAAAAGTGACCATGGAATACTGTTGTGAAGGCCCAAGTGTCTGGAGAGCCTGGAGCTGAAAGGAATGTAGTAGTAACTTCTTTTGTTTGTTTGTTTTATATTTTTAGAAACAGAGTCTCTCTCTGTGGCCCTGGCTGGAGTGCAATGACGCAATCATGGCTCAGTGCAGCCTCAAATTCCTGGGTCCAAGCAGTCCTCCCACCTGGACCTCCTAAGTAGCTGGGACTACAAGTGCATGCCAGCACACCCAGCTATGATGGCTTCTTCTATCAGACTGGAGACCGGGTGCACAAGGAACCTAACTTTATGATGCAACTTAAATTCTGTTTCGAACCCTCACTCAGTAAGTTCAGGGACTGACTCTCCCTGTCCCTGGTGTCATGTGGGAATTCTGGGGTGGCTTATGCAGAACCAAGGCATCAGAGGGGCTCACCAGGTTCTGTGTGTTGTCTCCACTCAGTGGACACTGAGTTGCCCATCTGACTGGGCTGTCCCTAGTCACAGGTTCAATCTTTGCGGGGTTCCCTTCAGTGCCATCCACCTGCCATTCTGTGTCTACCTATCTCTACCACTTCCCTTCTCTTGGGCACACAGCAATTATGCTGCTTTTGTGTCTACTGGGGCTTGGGCCTAGGGGTTTTGTGAGGCTGTTTAAGATTTGAATAACCAGGATGGAAAAAGTAGTCGTATTTTTTCCTCTTCAGAATTCTTGTCATTCTCAGGGATTTAGCTAGAAAATGACGTCCAGGTTTCATCTCTTTTAGAGCTATGTAGGTTTTGGCCTGTTCCCCAAAGGCAGGGAGCAGGGCCTTTCTCAGGACGTGTGGCATCTGCCTTTCATGCAGGTTTCCCCTGTTTCTCCTTCTCCCAGCCTGTCTCTTTTCTAGTACCAAGAACAGAACAGACTCATTTCCAATGTCAGTTCCTTTCCACAAATGAGTGGTATCTTTTTTTAAATTGTGATAAAAATATATATAACAGGCCAGGCACAGTGGCTCACACCTGTAATCCCAGCACTTTGAGAGGCTGAGGTGGGAGAATTGTCTGATCCTGGGAGCCTAGGCAATATAGTGAGACTCCCACTCTAAAAAAGAAAAAACATTAACTGAGCATGGTGGCACATGCCTATAACCCCAGTTACTGGGAAGGCTGAGGTAGAAGGATCAGCTGAGCCCAGGAGGTCAAGGCTGTGGTAAGCTGTGATTGTGCCACTGTACTCCAGCCTGGGTGACGCAGTGAGACTCCCAACTCAAAAAAATACACATACACATAACATAAAATTTACCATTTTCACCATTTTAAACTGGTAAAAAGGTCATCATCAGGTGGTATAATCCTTACCTGTTCCTCCTTTTGGAGGGTAGATTAGAGCATGATCATTGGAGTTTGCATGTTACGTGATTAGCATCTCTGTGTAATCAGGATTTGTAATGACCTGATTGTGCCAATTGGATTCTAAAAAAGAAGTACAGTTTAGTAGCATGAAACACATTCATCGTGTTGTTGCAACCATCACTGTCACCTTCCCCAAGAGACTTTTCAAGTTGAGATTCTGTATTCATTTAACACTAACACCCTATGGACCTGTTAACCACCATTCTACTTTCTTCCTCTATAAATTTGACTATTTTAGATATGTCATATAAGTGGAATTGTACATATTTGTCCTTTTGTTATTGATTTACTTTACTTAGTGTAATAGTTTCAAGATTCATTCATATTGAAGCATGAGTCAGATGTTCTCCCTATTCACGGCAGACTGATACTCCATTGAATGTATATGCCATGTTTTCCTCATCCATTCATCCGTAGGTTGATAACTGGATTGTTTCTTTTAGCTATTGTAAATGATGCTGTTATGAATGTTGGTGTACAATATCTGTGCAAGTCCCTGCTTTCAAATCTTTTGGCTGTATACCCAGGAGCAGAATTGCTGGATAGTATGGTAATAATTTTTCCCCTCCCCACCCTTCTCTTTCTGTAGAGAAAGTCTCACTATGTTGCCCAGGCTGGTCTTAAACTCTTGGCCTCAAGCAATCCTCCCACCTTGGTCACCCAAAGCATTGGGATTATAGACATGCCCCCACCATACCTGGCCTCATATGGCAATTCTGTTTAATTGCTAGACTGTTCTCCACAGTGGCTGCACCATTTTATGTTTCCATTGGCAATGCACAGAGATTCCAATTTCTATCTTTGCCTGACAGGGAGTTTTAACAGACGTGCTCTTGACACTGGGGTCAGCCCTTCTTGACTGTCCCATTCTTTGCAGAACATTTAGCATCCCTGGCCCCACTCACTTTTCGTAGGTAATGGGATAATGTTTCCCAGTTGTTGTGACAAACACTGCCCCCATCCCACACAGCACATTTTCATAGACCCTAAGGGGTGGGAAGAAGCTGCTTCCTTGGAACCTCTGGTCTACTTCAGAAATTTTTCTGATGCCTTAAGACTTTGTCCCTGTAAACCCACAGTCCTACAAGAGGCTCTTTTTGCCTCTGTCTTGCCGTCACATCCCTTCCTCTATTCAATAAGCAGAGGATGGTGTAGCTTAATTGAATTCAGAGGGGACAGGAGAGGGAAGAGAGAGGGGAGACAGTGGGGAGAGAGTTCAAAATGTTAATCCTCCACACAAGGACTTTTCATCTAGTTGACTTTCTTCTTTTGAGTAACTAAGGGCTTTTGAGATCTCTATTTTCTCGTCAGACAAATTAAGATTTTCTAAACAGGTCTTAGGCTTACAATACATCCTTCAAAAAGCCGTATAAACTATATTAAAGAAATGAATGCAGCGATGAGTATGATTCTTCTCTTTTCTGGGATATTCTGGTTAGTGACATCTTGAACTATCTCTTGACCTCTCACAACCTCAGGTAGCACCAATGAGAAAGCAAGGAGCCTCATTAAATGATCCTCGTTACACTTAAGATCCCTTAAAAGCAGTGCAATTGTAGACAGCAATCAGTAAATAATCATGAGAATTCACATTTCATAATTTGGAGGAGCCCAGTTTCTGAAAGTGCAAGCAATTTCTGACTCTTTTTTCATTCCATTTAAATTTTGTTACCTTTTTCACTTTTATTTTCATAACTCTCTGATGTTCAAATCATCTGCCTTTCTCAGGGGTTAAGGGCTTTGTAGTCAGAGACTTGGCTACTGTCTAATTGAGTGATGTCATCTCTGTGAATCTGTCACCCCATCCACAAACCTCTGGATCTGCACAGTGGTTCAGTTCAAGTAAAGTGGTGAATAAGTAATGCAGCCAGGCTCAGTGGCTCAGCCTGTAATCCCAGCATTTTGGGAGGCAGAGGCAATTGGATTGCCTGAACCCACACATTTGAGACCAGCCTGGAAAACTTGGCAAGACCTCATCTCTACAATAAATAAAAAATCAGCCAGTCATGGTAGCACTCACCTGTAGTTCCAGCTACTTGGAAAGCTGGGGTGGAAGGATCTCCGGAGCCCAGCAGGTCGATGCTGGGTGGCCGTAAGTGTGCCACTGCACTCCAGCCTGGATGATGGAGTGAGAGTTCAACTCAAAAAAAAAAGTAATGCTAAAATTAAAATAATTTTCTTATAAGAAAAAAGGCAAAGCAAAAGATATATTCCAATCAGTTGGAAAAATTGACAGCAATGCCCCTCTCCATTTCTGTGTTGCATGAATGCAAACAGTTAGCCAACAATCTAAGAAAATACATATTCATTTGATTTAAAAAATAATTTTTTAAATGTATAAAGTAAAATGTTTACAAGTCACCAACAGCATCCTGTAGAGCCACAGATGGCATTGGCCTAGTTTCATTATTCTAAAAACTTCCTTACAGAAGTCCTTGCCTACAAAGTCCTGTCACACTCTTTGAGATTCTGGACCAAGAGTTTTATTTTATTTTATTTTATTTTATCTTATTTTGAGTTGGAGTCTCACTCTGTCACCCAGGCTGGAGTGCAGCAGCATGCTCACAGCCACTGCAACCTTGACCTGCTAAGCTTAGGTGATCCTTCTGCCTTCCAAGTAGCTAGAACTACAAACATGTGCCACCATGACCCATGACCAGCTAATTTTTTCATTTATTGTAGAGATGAGGTCTCACCAAGTTGCCCAGGCTGGTCTTGAACCTGTGGGCTCAGGCAATCCTCTCACCTTGGCCTCCCAAAGTGCTGGGATTATAGGCATGAGCCACCATGCCTGGTCAAGAGTTGTTTAATTTATGGAGCTTTTCACTGTGGTGGTCCTAGCATCCATCAGGAGTAAGTATCTCTTGGGCGTCTTTTTCCATGGAGGCTCTATTTAGACTTCTTTGGATAAACTTCCACTTCTTCTCTATCTGTGGGATCCCGAGTTAGTAAATGTAAAAATAAATAGTCCCTGAAAAAGTGTGCGAATTCACAGAATTCAGAATATTGGAATGACCCCACAGGACAACAGACAGCCGTCTGAAAAAGGCATTACATGAAGCTGAGAAAAGAAAATGATGGGTGAGAAAACCAGAATCTTTCAGCAAAGTTTAATGTGCTAAGCTAAAACTACTGCTTGTGTGTTTTTTCCTTTTTCTTTTTTAATTTTTTAATTTTACAATTGTGGGGTACAATTCAGGGTTAGGCACACAAATATTCATTGTGCAGGGAACCAGCTTGTGTATTTTTAAAGGGTAAACATTTCTTCATTTTTTTTCTCCCCCCAATATTCACTCGGCATAGAGAGTCCGATCTCATACTTACCTCAAGAAGCCATTGTGAGGATCAATTGAGGCGCTGTATGTAACCTGCTTAGCTCAAGACCCAGAACCTAACAATCATTCAATAAAAAGCTCTAAAGTTGTGGCTGTGAAGATAACGGTGCCAATAATTCTGCTTACTTAATTTTTTAAAAGTTGGATCAAGTTGGCAAATAGGAAGTCAAGTTTTTGTTTGTTTTTGTTTGTTTTGTTTTGTTTTGTTTTGTTTTGTTTTGTTTTGAGTTGGAGTCTCACTCTGTTGCCCAGACTGGAGTGCAGTGGCCGCTCCCAGTCACCGCAGCCTCGACCTGCTGGGCTCTGGCGATCGTTCCGCCTCAGCCTTCCAAGTAGCTGGAACTACAGGCACGCACTACCACGTCTGACTGATTTTTTGATTTATTGTAGAGATGAGGTCTCGCCTGCCTGGGCGGGTCTGGAACCCGCGGGCTCGGGCAGTCTATTCACCTCAGCCTCCCAAAGGTGCAGTTTAACAGACATGTTTATTTTTCTAATCACAAATCTAACCTGAACCATCATCTGCCCCGTGACCCTGCCAGTATGACACCATCACCAACACTACGTCACCCTCACCAACAGATTCCTTAGAACAACAATGTGAGGCCTTCAGGACTTGATGACTACAAACCCTGGCAGCCTTACCGCCTCCCCCTCGCATCTGGCTCCTACTGCCCCAGTCATGTCAACATACTTACAGTTGTCCCAACCCACAGCTGAGCCCTGCCTCTGAGACCCCATGCAGAGGGCTCCCTGCCCCTCAAATACCACCTTCATTTTTCAAGACCAGGCTCAGGATCTAGGGCTCACATCACCCCTGACTAGGTGGCTGGATGATGTATAGCCCAAATGAGAATGATTTTGCAAATGACAGAGAGTTATTAATTAGTAGATGGGGTCAAGAGATACAAAAGGGGGTTGCTCTAGCCTACTGGGATGTGTGATCTGCCTGCCATTCACACCTTAATTTTTTCATTTATTTATTTGGCTGTCTCACCTTACCAGACAGAGTTCTCAGCTGGCAGGAACCAGGTTTCCCTCCTCTGATGTCTGGACACCTTATGCCTGCCACAGTGCCTGGCATACAGTAGACATTCTGCTGGCGTTTGCTGAACATGTGCATGGTTAGACAGATGAATTAACGAACTAACTAAATGGTGGCTACTTTTTAGAATAGTTTTATTTAGACAATAACTTTGCATATAATGTTGCAAAGGCTAGCCAATTTCCTCTTAAAGTGGCTTGTCATGTCTACAAATGTTCTATGGTCAATACTTGAATTTATGATTAGTGGCTTGTCATGTCTACAAATGTTCTATGGTCAATACTTGAATTTATGATGTAAGTACAATTCTTTGCATGTAAGTTTATCAACAATTAATGATATAATTATTAAAAGTATTTAATCATATATTTGAGCCTCGCCTAGTGTGATGGCTAATTCATATGTTGACTTGACTGGGCCACAGGGTGCCCTGACATTTGGTCAAATATCATTCTGTGTGTGTCTTTGAGTGTGTTTCTGGATGACATTAATATTCTGAGCAGAAAAGATTGCCCTTCCTAAAGTAGGCTTCATCCAATCAGCTGACGACCTGGCTAGAACAAAAGATTGACCTTCCTTCAAGTAAGAGATTAGTTCCTCCAGCCTATCTGCCTTTGAGCTGGGACATCAAGTTTTTCCTGCCTTCAAACTCAAACCGAAATACCAGCTCTTCTTGGGTCCCGAGTTTGCCAGCTTTCAGTTTGGGACTGTACCATTTGTGCTTCTCATTCTCAAGCCTTTGGACTCAGGCTAGAGCTATACCATCAGTTCTTCTGGGTCTCTAGCTTGCCCCTATAGATCTTGGGTCTTCTCAGTTTCTGTAATCACATGGGCCAATTTAGTATCATAAATCTCTTCTTATATTGGCTGTTTCTCTAGAGAACCTTGACTAATACACCTGGCAAAGGAAATTCAATTGTATCAAGTTCAGCCGTGAAGTATCACAAAGCTTTACATAAAAATGCCTAAAGTTGGTCATTGCCTTGCTAAGCTGTGGTGTAGCCATGTGCTCTTTGAGCTATGGCCAGGTCATGTTTCCTGGCTTTGGCCTTCTTCCCTACCTTGGAGAGGTGAATCTTCTCTTTCTCTCTCTTTAATGTACTTTTAAATAAACTATATTTCCTAATCTAAAAAAATAGTCTAAAGTTAATAAACTGGAGATAAAACTGGGTAAAGAAAATTATTTATGAGAAAGGCAAAAATGTACGTAAGGACACCTTGCATATTATTCACTTATTCCATGCCATGTGCTAGGCATTACATTTTATTTTATTTTTTCTTTTAAAAAAGTTTTTCATGATATAGTCACCAAATAAGCACTCAGAAGCTTGTGCCTCAACTTAGAGAGAAACCGGGTAGGAAAAGTCCAGGTAGAAGAAGTTAGTATGGTTTTTGCTTCCAGAACTCATTTTCCAGCCACCACCCCTCAGGTGTCCATCCCTCTCTGGGCTGAGACCGCACACAGGCTACCAGCATGACCATTTGACTGCATTGACTGCATTGGCCAGGCAATTTAATCCAAGAACTAGTTTGACTAAATTTTTTTTTTACTCTGAAATAGTCATCTTTACGTTTTTATTTCTTGTTGAATTATATACTCAGTTAAGTATAAAGCTGTGTGCCAGGGTAGGTAAGGTTGGTAGAAGCTTAGCAGGAGACTTTTCCAATTTCTCTACAATGAGCTGCCTCAGGGATGGGGTGAGTCTTTGTAGAAATGTTACTTTTATTTATTAATAAAAAGCCAAAGTTAGAATACCAATAATGTCAGGTGTGAGGCCCAGTGGAAGTTTGGCCATAATGAAAAAAATCAAGAAAATTCCAGAAGATTATTTTAATCCTCTAGCCCAAAAATGCATTGTTTGATCCCATTTACACCCAGTATTTATAAAGAACTGAACCTGCCATGTGCTCTCTGCCTTATACAGGATGATTTTAACTCTTTAAAGGACCTTGGAATTCATTCTCATAAATCAATCAGGTGTTTTCTTTTTTCTAAGTCTCTACATAATGTTATGTATTTCTAATCTTAGTATCCAGGAGTAATGGATATTAAAATTATTTGTGCATAGTCAATATTATTTTGTCACATAAGTAGAGTTGCCATCTTTCTTTTAACTTGCAAAAAAATATATGACAGTCTCAGTTTTTATTTCTTCTTAAATGTTTAAACTTTGAAGGTTAAAAATCAACATACTTTCCTTATTTCATCTTGGTTCATACCCTTTTGTCTTTGGGGGAAAATGTGTTTAAAGTCTATTGCCCACAGAGGATTTTTTAAAAATGTTTCCTAGAGCCCCGTGATATTTTATGAAATTCATTAACTTTAGTCACCTTTTGGTCCTAAACTACAAACATACCTAACTTTTAAAAACCATTAAATACACTTACATTCCATTGTTGTCAATTAGGATGATTGTGCTTCTAAAGGTTTCCATGATGTGAAAAAAATAACACATCAAGGTACTCAATTCAGAGAATTTCATTGAACTATATTAAAAAGGTCATATGGCTTCTTTAATGTTGTATGGAAAAAAACTCATTTTAGTAAGCAAATATCCTGTGAAAACAGAAAATAGTAAATGATACAGTTTGGGTCTTAAAATTATGGTTGCTTTGGTGGGAGGGTGATTTGTTTTTTCACAGTCTTTATGACCGTGTGTCCAGCAACCCCTTGACAAATCGATATGACTGAAACACTAAACTATCTGTGAGCTGATCTCAGTCACTTGGACTGTAAACTCCACGAGGGGAGGATTATGCCTCATTAGTCTTGCATCTCCCTGCATGGCTTACAAGGTGAGATGCATATAACAGGTGCCCAATATAGGTTTCTGCACCAGTTAAAAGTCTTGTTACCTTCTGTTCTTATAATAGTTTATACTACTTGGTATACATATATTTGAGATGCTTACCAGTGATGCCTGGGGGGAAAACTCAAAAGATAAAAAAAGAAAAAGGTAGGGGACAGACCGCTAATATGAACCCAGTCCCTTGACCCTGCTACCCTTAGCTCTTTCTCCCCAGGCGGACTGCAGGAGCCCTGGATATGCAACTACAAACGCTAGAGCCTAGGTCACTACAAAGTCCATGGCAGTATGTGCCTCTCACAATTGAAGAGTGGAATCAGTGGCTTTGTATGGACAACAAAGTCAGCAGTAACAAGCCTTTCCTGACACCATAAACGTTGAAGGAAAGCTGGAGAATAATTTTTCGCTTCAGTTCATTTCCATCCTCTGAAACTGAGACTCTCTGAGCAGGAGAATGGCTTTCTCTCCCTTCCTGGAGGTTATTTTCTTGGTGCCTTATGTTAAGAGAAGAACTCAGCAGATAAAAAATTATTAGTTTCTCTTTTTTAGATAGTGTTTTCCTTCTAGTCAAAAGAAAACTGCAGCTCATGTCCAAAAATACCCAATTCCCAAAATACCTGATTCTAGTATAAGGGAGTTTATAGATTTGCTTCTTACCAAAGCATAATCCTGAATACATGCAATGAAATACTTTGCCAATCTAATGAATTTCTAATAATTTTTAAATAGCATACATCATTTTAGCACTTTACATAGTTGGAAGGTTGTTGAGGGATAAATTGGCAGAGTCTCTATTTTCTTTCTGAAAACACATTTATAAAAAAATAAGTATTTTACATTTATTTTATATTATTATTTTGGCAATTTTATTTTTATGACAGAATTATGAGTCTGTCATATTGTCTGAATTCTATTGATTATATTCTATTTAAAGGACCTCCTTTATTTTTTGTGGCTCATCACCAATATCCAATTTTTAAATTCTGAACTCTGTCTTGAGTGACTTCCAAACTAAATGAAATGAAAATACCTCAGACAGCCTGTGTTTACACACAGTGGCAAAATAACTTCGAGTGTCTTGGATCACTGCACTGGGGAGTCTTCTGTGCCTCTATTCAGGCTACTTCTGAACTTACTATGTGTGTCCCCGCGTAGAAGTGTCAACTTCTTTCACCCCAGATACAACAAGACTTTTTGAGGACCTACTTGGAGCAAAGAGCCGTGCTACAAGTACAGCAGTGGATAGGTCTCCGTCCTGGTGATAAACTAGGTTCTCAAACTGTGAAGTCACTGTGTCTCCAGTTTGCTTCTATTCACAGGTCTGAAGCAGGGATGAGTTTCCTTGCAAGCCATGCACGGTGTCATCAGTGTGCTTGAATCTCCATTGTGCAAGAGTTCTAATAGTGGTCGATTGCAAGCAGGGTAGAGCGATGAAACAATTCAAGGACATTGTGAATCACAGTCTCCTTGTGAGAAAATGTGATAGAGAGACCAGCATGGCTCAAGCAGTCATCCATGTTTTGTGTGGGCCATCTCTGATAATGGAACTCCTGGCAGGACCAGATGTGGCAAAATTAACTTCCAACAACAGATGCTAGTGAGGATGCAGAGAAAAAGGAACACTTTTGCGTTGCTGGTGGCATGCAAACTAGTTCAACCTCTATGGAAACAGTATGGCGATTCCTAAAAGAACTAGAAATTAACCTTCCATATGACTCATTCTGGGAGTATACCTGGAAGAACTCAAGTCATTCCACAAAAAGGATGCCTGGACACGCATGTTCATTGCAGCGCTATTCACAATAGCAAAAACATGGAATCAACTGTGCTACCATTTAATTTGTGTAGACTGGATTAAAAAAATGTGGTACATATACACAATGGAATATTATGCAGAAGGACAAACATATGGACTTCGCAGCAACTTGGATGAATTTAGAGTCTGTAATACTCACTGATCTACCACAGGAAAAAACGAACAGAGTACCACATGTTCTCATTCATAAGCGGACCCTGAACATTGCCTTAATATTATAAGAAAGGGATTGGGGCCGGGCTCAGTGGCTCAGCCTGTAATCCCAGTACTTTGGGAGGCCGAGGTGAGTGGCTTGCCTAAGTCTGTGGGTTCAAGACCAGCCTGGGCAATTGGGGCAGACCTCTTCTCTACAATTAAAAAAAAAAAATTAGCGGGGCATGGTAGTACACGCCTGTAGTTCCAGCTATTTGGTTGACTGAGGCAGAAGAATAGCCAGAGCCCAGCAGGTCAACGCTGGTGACCGTGAGTGCGTCATGCATTCCAGCCTGGGTGACAGCATGAGACTCCAACTCAAATAAAAAAAAAAGGGATTGGCAGTGGCGGGATACTGCCAGAGTAGAGGAGAGTAGGACACAACATCAATAAGGGTAACTGATCTCAAACTAGGCAAAGTGGGGACCAAAGGGAGGCCCCAACTCTACCTGAATGGTGTCCACTTGTACACCTAATCCTGAATTGTACCCCACATCTTTGAAATAAAATAAAAATAAGAATTTAAAAAATTAACTTGAATCACTGCGCTGGGGATATTTCTGAGCCTCTCCTCCGGCTACTTCTGAGTGTTCTGTGATAACCCCAGAGGGCGCTCTTTCTTCATTTCCTTTACACACCAGTGTTGATACCCGGTTGCAGTCATGCATGGCTCAAGTGCTCTGCTAGGCGACCTAGTCGTTGTGCATTCATAGAGTACACTTACACAAGCCTAGGGTGGTATAGCTGAACGCCATACATTTGGTAGGCTATTTACTTACCATATAAGTATAAGTATACGTGGTAGGCTACTTACTTACCACAGCTCAAGTGCACTGCTAGGTGATTTTGCCATTGTGCATTCATAGAGTACACTTACACAAGGCTAGGGTGGTATAGCCGACCGTCATATACGTGATAGGCTACTTACTTACCATGTAAGTAGTGGACTATACCATGTAAGTATAACCAAGGCTACTATATACCTAGGCTACGTGGTATAGCCTATCACTCATAGGCTACAAACTTGTCCAACACATTACTGCACTAAATACTGTAGGCAGTTGTAACACAGTGATAACTATGTGCATATCTAAACATATGTAAACATAGTAAAGATACAGTATAATACTGTAAAAGTACAGTAAAAATATGGTATAATTTCATGGGGCCACTATGAAACATGGGGCTCTTTTTGACCTAAATGTTAGACAGCACATGACTCTATATGTTTGGTATACAGTGAACACTCAGCAAAGGTTTTTTTTTAAATCACTGAACGGATAAATGAGAGGATTTCGTGGGCTTAATTGGGTTAAAACATATAGGGAGCCACTGTTTAACATCTAGATAGTATTCTACCAACATTTTTCAACAATTTCATTTTTGTAAAGACTTATTTCCATTTGGATTAAATTTCCACTTAGGAAAGATCTCATTTTCCACCCTCTTATAATTAAAAAGCATGTTTCAGAATGTTCTCTTCCACTAATCCCAAAGATTGCTAGCTTATATGACCCAACATGACTCACCATATTTGGAATATCAGAACACATGTAGCTTTTAGGATTCATGTGAAATGAGGTTAAGGCAGATTCAGTCAGTCTAGAGATACTAAGCCTCACAGGACCATTTTAACATGAGTGTTCTAAGGCTAATTTTTAGCTCCAGCTGGGAGGGGTTATTAGGACTATAGGCAAATGTTCAACTTACCAGGGTTTTTTTTTTTCCAAATTTTTGGCAAAGTTCTCCCAAAAAATCCAAGACAAAAATCTGGCTTTGGGTGACTAGCAATTTTGTCAACAAATTCAGTCCTTTCTATTCTCCCTTGCTCATATGAACCCAAAAGGCAGCTGTTAGCATTCCAAGGATAATCTCTTTGTTCATGTGCTTGCTCGTGTTCTGAGTGGATTCATTCACTTCTAATCTAGTGCACTGAGTAATCACTTAGGTTAAACTCTAGTCATTTTTATCTGCATTACATAAAGGATGTCTAGATTCTACACTAACGCCAAAAGCTAGAAGATGTTATTCTTCACTACAACAGGAAAATACTTTTTTTTTCAATAGACTATTCACATCTCAACAGAGAAGAATAGAGGAAGTTAACATGATAAGTTTTTTAAAATACATTTTTAATTTAAAATATTGCTTCCATTAGTTGTTTATCCCATTGGGAATGGAGGTTTTTTTAAAAAATCCAAATGCTCCTGAAAATGTTATGTTTTCTACCTTTCACATATGGAAATGTGTCTCCCCGCCCTTTTAATATTAGTCCCAAATTTGGAAGAGGGAGAGAAATACTTATAACTGATAACATTCAGAAAGTAGAGAAATTAGTTCATAGCTAAATTTACTTTTTTATTGTGGTCATTTATGAGCTAGGTGACTATATCCAATTTGTTGAGTCAAATAGAATATTGGCATATTTTACTTCAAATGAAGTAAATGAGCATAGCATTTCAGAATTACAAAATCTTACATTTAAAAATGTTGTAGTCTTCAAATTGATATCCAATTATATAATTCATCATACTTTTTCAGTTTTGGGGATAAAATATATTACCTTGTCAAGTATTACATGAATGCTAAAATTTCATTATCGGATGGTCTATTTATTTCAGACACAGTACTGGGAAAAGACATTTGGGTTGGGATTTTTTCTTTAAGTTTGTGTCAAATATTGATCAGGCCAGACTTACTATTTTTTTCTATTATCCCTAAGTGATTATCTTGCACCAAATCCAGCATTGCCTTATTTAGTAGCTTGGTCTTCTTTAATGCCAACACTGTGTGGGTTTCAAAACTCTGTAAGGTTCCAATCCTTCTTCGGCCATTTGACTGTATCTCCCCAACTAGAAGATCATGGAAAAATGCTGTGAACAGTCATGAAAGGACTTGGAGGTTTTCACTCTGCTGGAGACTGAGCAATTGTTTGTTGGGAATTGTTCACTTGAATTTCCTTCCTAGGATGGAATGTAACGCGTTCCAGCTGACGCAATTCAAGGCAAGAAAATATATCATGATTAATTTGACAAATGACTCTAGGCCCGGGACAGTTGCTCAGGAATTTTCCCTTTGAGTACATTGCTTAGGACAAGTTTACGTACCAAATAAAAAAGAAACTTGTTCCATTTGGCTGCAAGGGTCAGCTCTCTGAAGTTTCACAAGATTTTTTCTTCTTTTTAACCTGTAGTCCCTTCTTGCTCTTCAAAACAAACAAATAAACAACAACAACAACAAAACCCCAAAACTTCAGATTGACCACTTTATCTATAAATGGTCTTTAAACCAAGAAGTGGGCCAGCTTTAAGCTAACGCCAAGTCTCCCCTATTGCTGGTAATTTTCCTCTCCGTTGAAAGGAAGGCTTGGAAGAAAAGCGACACTCCTTTCACACCTGGGAAGACAGTCCCATGCACAAAAAGTAAGGTTGGGACTTTGTGTGTATTGTCTATGCACAGACATACTCACACATATACATCCTAACACATATACACACAAGTTGTGACTTTGTATATGTATACATCTATATAAAACATTTAACATTTTAAGTGTACAGTTCAGTGGCATTAAATATATTCACATTATTGCACAACCATCACCACTATCCATTTTCAGAGCTTTTTCACTTTCCCAAACGGACACTTTATACCCATTAGAGAATAACTCCTCACCTTTCCTCCATACCCTGGTAACCACCATTCTACTTTTTTGTCTCTATGAATTTGGCTATTCTAGGTACTTTATATAAGTGGAGTTGTAAATATCTGTCCTTTTATTACTGGCTTATTTCACCTCACTTAATGTCTTCAAGATTTGTCCATGCCTGGGCGAATCTATGTGCTTTCCACAGGGTGGGGTGTAAACCTGTCAAGACGGGGGGAAAATTCAGCCTTGTCAAGAATTCACACAGCCTGACAGAAAATACTTCTTCCTTATCCAGTTTATTTTCTCCATATCACTTCTTGCTAGCAGCAATTATTTTACATTCTATTTACCAATTTATTGCCTAGGTCAGACACTAGAATGTGAAATTTGACGAGCAGAGACCTTGTCCATGAAGGCCATAGATGCTGTATACCCCATACCTGGAACAGTGTTGGGTGAATGAATAATCATGAACACAATATGTTCAAGGGGGAACCCCCCAAAAAACCTGGAATTTATTTATAAACAATTTTGTGTTTATTCTTACATGTTTAAACCTCAGTCATCTTCCAAGTACTCTCCATTTGATGCACTGTAGCTATCGAGATTTTTTTTTCCCACTGCTCAAAACAGTTTTTGAACTTGTTCATTTGATGCCTTTGAGTGCTTCTGCCTTTTTTGTCTCACCTCTTTCACATAGGCAAAATGTTTGTTTCCTTTTGAGGAGTTTTTTCATTCAGAAAAAATAAGTCACCCGGGGCAGATTGAGTGAATAGGTAGGGTGTCATGCCATGTTTGGTAAAAGACTGCTGAACACTCAGCACCAATGTAGGCAAGTGTGCTCACATAAATCACCCATCATGAAATGGGCAAAACTTTGAAAGAATCTCAAGAAAAAAAGATCTACTGAAGCCGAATGCAGCCTCTCACAACACTGCCTGGTACACTGGGGTTGTTACCTAGCAGGGGATGCCTGTACTATAAGGGGCTTGCCCTCCAAAAAGATAATTAACTTTAGTTTTTTAGGGGGGGGGTCCCTCCTTGTATTCCATGAATCGATTATGATGCCAGGGCAACACATTAATAAATCAATAGTAATGACTTCACTGGAGAAGAATAGGCCACAGAATTGACAGATTGAGTCTGAATACTATCTAATATGGTAGCCCCCAGCTTCATGTGGTTAAGTACTTGAAATGTGGTTGATTTGAATGGAAATGTGCTTTAAGTGTAAAACACACACCATATTTTGAAGATTCAGTATTAAAAATGTGAAATATTTCATCATAAATAATTTTATATTGATTACCTATTGAAATGATAATACTTTTACAAAATTAATACATAATAACTGTACCTATTTAAGGGGTGAATGTGATATGGTATTTTGACACATGAACATAATGTGTAATGATCAAATCAGCGCGATTAGGACATCCATCACCTCAAACACTTGTTATTTGTGTTGGAAACATTTAAAATCCTCTATTTTGAAATATACTACAAATTATTATTAACTCTAGTTACCCTACTGTGGTGTTGAACACTAGAACTTAGTTCTTCTATCTAACTGATTTTTGTGCCTACTAACCAACTTCTTTCCTTCCCTCCCACGCCCTTTCCAGTCTCTGGTAATCATCATTCTCTTCTCTACCTCCATGAGATCAACTGTTTTAGCTTCCACCTGTGAGTGAGAACATGCAGTATTTACCTTTCTGTGCCTGGATTATTTCATTTAATATAAGGACTTTCAGTGACGGCCATGTTCCCACAAATGACAGGATTCCATTTCTTTTTATAGCTGAGTAATATTCCATTGTGTGTGTTTAACACCTGTTCTTTATACATCCATTGATAGACACTTAGGTTGATTCCATATTTTGACTATTATGACTAGTGCTGCAATAAACACAGAAGTGCAGACATTTCTTCAATATATTGATTTCCATCTTGTTAGATATATGCCCAGTCATGGGATTGCCTAATCACGTAGTGGTTCTAGTTTCGGTTCTTTGAGGAGCTTCCATACTGTCCTCCATAGTGGCTGTACTCATGTACATTCCCACCAGCAGTGTGTGAGGGGTCTCCTTTCTCCACGTCCTCTCCAGAATCTGGTTTTTTTTAAAAAATCTTTGTGACAATGTCTATTTTAACTGGGGTAAGATACCTTATTGTGGTTTTTATTTGCATCTGTATGGTTAGTGGTGTTGAACATTTTTCATAAGTCTATCAATCATTTATATGTCTTCTTTTGATAAATGTCTATTCAGATTATGTGCCAATTTTTATTCACCTTTTAAAATGTTTTATTCATCATAACATATATTCAGAAAACTGCACATAAGTGTGAATGAATTTTCAGAAACTGAACACATATGCAGCAACAGGATAATGAGATACCAGAGCATTTCTTTTTGTTGCTGTTGTTGTTGGGAAAGCAGTGTTTATTGAGAGGACAGAAAAGCTCCCACAGTGGGAGGGGACCCAAGAGAGTTGCCGTTCCCAGAACATTTCTAGCATCCCAGAAGCCCCCTTGCTTCTTCCAAATTCCTACTCTCTGAGAAGTGGATTTGCCCATTTTTAGAACTATTTGGGTGTTTTGTTTTGCTTTTGAAATGTTGGAATCCCTTATATGTTTGTATTCCGGTTATTAATCATTTGTTGGATGAATAGTTTTCCAATGTTTTCTCCCATTCTATAGGTTGTTTCTTCACTCTGTTGCATGTTTCCTTTGCTGTGCAGAGGGTTTTTAGCTTGTCTGTTTTTGCTTTTGTTGCCTGTGTATTTGAGATCTTAAACAAAAAATCTTTGCCCAGCCCAATGTTCTGAAGCATCTCCTCAACGTTATCACTAGGTCGTTTTAAAGCATCAGGTATTACATTTGAGGTTTAATCCATTTTCATTTGATTTTTATATGTGGAGAGAGATAGCATCTAGGTTTACTTTTCTGCATAGAGATATCCAGTTTTCCCAGCACCACTTATTGAAGAGACTCTCCATTCCCCCCTGAATTCTCTTGATGTCTTTGTCAAAAAAAAATAGTTGTCTGTATATACATGGATCAATTTCTGAGTTCTCCTTTGTTCCATTAGTCTGTCTATTTTTGTGCAAGTACTATGCTATTTTGGTTACTATAGCTTTGCAGTATATTTTGAAATCAGATAGTGTGATGCTACCAGCTTTGTTCTTTTTGCTCAGGGATGCTTTGGCTATTTGAGATTTCTGTGGTTCCATAGGAATTTTAAAATCATTTTTTTCTATTTCTATGAAGAATATAATTGGTGTTTTGAGAGGAATTGTGTTGAATCTGTAGATAGCTTTTGATATGATCATTTTAACTATATTAATTCTTCCAATCCATGAACACAAGATGCCTTTCCTTTTTTCTGGTGACCTCTTCAATTTTTTTCACCAGTATTGTATAGCTTTTCTTGTGGAAATCTTTCAAATCTTTGGTCAAATTTATTCCTATTTTAAATTTTTTGTAGCTATTGTAAATTGGATTGCTTTCTTGATTTCTTTTTTGCTACTTTATTGTTGGTGTATAGATATGCTGCTGATGTTTTGTACATTAATTCACAACTCTACTGAATTTTAATCGAATTTTTCTTTTTTGCTACTGAATTGTTAGAGTTCTTTATATATTCTGATTATTAATCACTTGTTTAATGAAGAGTTTGCAAATATTTTCTCTGCAACTCTACTAAATTTGTCGATTCTAAGACTTTTAGTGGAGTTTTTAGGATAGTCCTGGACATATATAATATGTCATCTGCAAACAGGGACAATTTGTCTTCCTCTTTTTCAATTTGGGTGCCCCCCTACTCTTTTTTTCTCTTGCCTAATTGTCCTGGCTAGGGATTCCAGTTCTGTGTTAAATAAGAGTGGTGAGAATGGGAATCCTTGTCTTGTTTCAGTTCTTAGAGGAAAAGTTTTCAGCTTTTTCCTATCCCATATAATGTTAGCTGTAGGTGTGTCATATATGGCCTTCATTGTGTTGGAATATGCTCCTTCCACACCTAGTTTGTAGAGGATTCTTATCATGAGTGTTGTATTTTATCTAATGCTTTCTCTGTGTTTATTGAGATAACGATATAGCCTTTGTCTTTCATTCTGTTGTTGTGATGTATCGTGTTTATTTATCAGTGTATGTTGAATCATCCTTGCATTCCTGGGGTCAATACCACTTTATGGTGGTTAATGATCTTTTTAATGTGTTGCTGGATTCAGTTTGCTGATATTTCATTGGGATTTTTCCATTTATGTTCATCATAAATATTGGCTTATGACTTCCTTTTTTGTTGTGTCCTTGTCCCATTTGGGTATCAGCGTAATGCTGGCCTCATATAATAAATTTGGAAGTATTCTTTTCAAAGAGAAGAGCTTGAGGAGAATTGGCATTAGTTCTTCTTTAAATGTTTAGTAGAATTCAGCAGTGAAGCTATTACATCCTGGACTTTTCTTTGATGGGAGAGTTTTTATTACTGATTCTATCTTGTTACTCATAATTGGCTTGTTCTGGTTTTCTATTTCTTCATGGTTCAATTGTGGTAGGCTATATGTGTCCAGGAATTTAACAATTTTTGTTAAGTTTTTCTATTTGTTGGCATAGAGTTGTTCATAATAGTCTCTAATTATCCTTTGTATTTTTGTGGTATCAGTTTTAATGTCTCCTTTATTTTCTTTAGGTCTTTTTTTTTGGTTAGTCTAGCTAATAATTTTTTATTCTGTTTATCTTTTCAACAAAATTTTTATTTTGTTATCTTGTATCTTTTTAGTCTTGATTTTATTATTTCTGCTCTGATCTTCGTTAATTTTTTTTTCCTTCTACTAATTTTGGGCTTGACTTGTTCTTACTTTTCCAGTTCCTTGAGATGCATTGTTTTCTTGTTTATTAGAAATCTTTCTACTTTTTTGAAGTACACATTTATTGTTATAAACGTTCCTCTTAGAACTGATTTTGCTATATTGCATAGGTTTTCCTATGTTGTGTTTCCATTTTCATTAATTTCAAGGAACTTTAAATTTTTCTTCTTAACTTCTTTATTGTCTCGTTGGTACTCAGAAACATGTTGCTTAATTTTCATGTGTCTGTATAACTACAAGAGTTTCTTTCCTTCATGATTTCTAGTTTTATTCCATTGTGACCAGAGAAGATATCTGGTATTAGTTCAATTCCTTTAAATTTGTTGAGACCTGTTTTGCGGCCTAATGTATGGTCTATCTTGGAGAATGTTCCATGTGTCAATGAAAAGAATGTGTATTGTGCAGCTCTTGGATGAAATGTTCTGGAAAATGTCTGTTAGGTCCATTCAGACTAAAGTGCAGCTTAAATACAATGTTTCTTTGTTGAGTTTCTGTTTAGATGATCTGCCTAGTGCTGAGAGTGGGGTGTTGAAGTTACCAACTTTTATTGGAGCCTATATCTTTTTTTAGATCTAATAATATTTGCTTTATATATCTGGGTGCTCCTGTGTTGGGTGCATATATATTTACAATTGTTGTATCTTCTTATTGAATTGATCCTTTTATCATTATATAATAATCTCTTTTTTTTTTACAGTTTTTGACTTAAAGTCTGATTTATCAGATATATGTATACCTACTCCTGCTCAATTTTGGTTTCTGTCTGTGTAGAATATTTTTTTCTATCTCTTCACTTTCAGTCTATGTGTCTTTACAGGCGAAGTGAGTTTCTTGTAGGCAGTTTGTAGTTGAGTTATATGTTTTTCTTTTTATCCATCAACCAGTTTATGTCTTTTAAGAGGGGAATTTAATCTGTTTGCATTTGAGGTATTATTGATAGGTGATGACTTACTCTGGTTCATTTGCTAATTGTTTTCTGGTTGTTTTGTAGATCCATTGTTACTTTCTTCCTCTCTTATTGTTTATTATTGTGATGTGTTACTTTCTGTAGTAAAGAGATTTGCTTGTTTTCTCTTTCTCTTTGGTATATCTGCTCTACTTGCTCTAGAGAGTTTTCTACTTTTGCATGTTTTCATGATGGGGATTATTATCTTTTCACTTCCAGATGCAAAACTTTCTTGAGTATTTCTTGTAAGTTTGGTCTAGTGGTAACACATTCCCTCAGTCTTTGCTTGTCTGGGACAAAGTGATAATATTTTACACATGTTGGGTTAAATAAAATATAATATTAACACTACCTTCACCTGTTTCTTTTTACTGTTTTTGATGTGGTTACTAGAACATTTAAAATTACATATGATTTGCATTATATTTCTACAGAGCGCGTGCAGAACTAAACAATTAGTCATGATTAAACTGATTTTTATTTTTACTGACTTAACTAATTTTTATGCTCTTAAATGCCCCTCAAACACTATCAGAATGGCTGAACTCACCCTGTGGGACCCCAGACCCCTAGAAGCCTAAAGGCCTTATAGGGTGCACATTCACCTCCTGAGTTAGATCATTTCAGTCAGTCCTCAACATCCTGAGGTTAGTTAGGGATCTTGGGATTCCCATTTCTATTCATAGCTCAGCAAAGTCCTGTCCCTGAGCGTGACCTCATGCCTGCCTCTAGAATACCTCTAGAATCCAGAGAAACCCACAGTTCCCCCTGAATTTAGAGACATTGAAAGACCTTATGCCAACAGAATGCTCTCACTCAGGGAACAAAGAAACACGAGGATTCCTTCATGGGGTGGGGAGGGTGTGAGGGGTGGTGTGGGAGGGGGGAAGAAGAGAGACAGCTGTACACAAACACAGGATGAGCGGCTCCTATGACTCAAGCTCTCTGGGAGCATAGATGGAACTCACACACTCCTGAGCTGGCTATAAGGTTGCTTTTTAAAGCATGCACATATGGCTAAAATACCAAAAGCGGCCAGGTCTCCTAGACCAAATCTGAGCTCAAAGTAGCCTAACAAAAGACTAGCAGTTTTCAAGGTGATCTCACAGTCAGGAGCACCCGCCTTGCTAGCCCACGTCTGGGAGCACAGACTGCTCATGAGGAAATGAGTGGGAGCCTGTCTGCAGGACACTCAGGCCTCGGGAGCCAACTGTGCTTTCAGTGAGGAAGGATGTTTGCCCAATTCGTTGACTCTAGGCAGAAAACAAACTCAAGACAAAAGCAAAAAAAAAAAAAAAGACTTCTTTTCATAACAACTGAGAATCACAGAGTATTAGTTCTACTCCCTGAATCTTCTAAATGGGAGAAAGTCTCTTGTTTCCTGCTTATAGGTCTCATCAGCAGCACTCTCAGTACCCTCTCAGGACACTGTTGATTTTGCATCTCTTTGTCTTCAGAATTTGCTGAGTTTCCCCACTGTGGGCTTCTGGCTTCCTCAGCATCTGTGGGTGGCGTGGCCCCGCTCTGCCCTTACCCCTTCCTCTGCGTTCTTTTTTTTTTTTTTTGAGTTGGAGTCTCACTCTGTCGCCCAG
>NW_007050357.1:76410-108074 GCF_000164805.1 Carlito syrichta
TCCTTGAGAGGCGGGCGGCCCGGGCCTGTAGGCTGAGCCCCCCTGGAGGCAGGGACTCTGACTCGGCTTCTCCCACACCTAGCTAGGCCTGATAGAGCACAGGAGAGGAAGTGACCCTCCAGGACCAGGAAATCTTTCAGTTCTGTCTCCTTAGAGAGTGCAAGCATCCTTCTCCTGGCTTTTCCTAAGCCCTTAGAGCTGTTTTCTCTCATGTGTAACCTAATTTTGTACATATTCTCAGCTATTCAGTATATACACAACTTTGTTACCAGGGCTGGAAATACAGCGTTTCCACCTGTGACCTCTGTCATTTTCAATAAGAAATGGGTGGACGACATATTACAAAAAGTTTGCGTTTTTAAAAATATGATCAAATAACCCAAAATGTGAGTTACAGCAACACCGTATGTGTGTTGTAGGTGGCGGCAGATAACCAAATGAAATGCTGAAACCAGAAAAGGTAACTTCCCAGGTAAAGGCCTAGGGTGTGGTATGATTTTTTTTTTTTTAAGATAAAATCAGACCTTCAGACTCACTGACACAAAATCAGCTCCCATCATTATCTACAACGGAATGTTTAAAATAGGCCAGGTGCAGTGACTCACACCTGTAATCTTAGCACTTTGAGAGGCTGAGGCAGGAGATTCACTTGAGCTCAGGAGTTTGAGATCAGCCTGGACAATATAGTGAAACCTCATCTCTGAAAAAAAAATTTTTTTTTAATTAACCAGGTGTGATGGTATGTGCCTGTAGTCCTAGCTACTTGAAAGGCTGAGATGGAAGGATAGCTTGGGTCCGGGAGGTTGAGGCTACAGTGAGCCAGGATCATGCCATTATACTCCAGTCTGGGCAACAAAGACTCAGTCTCAAAAAAAAAAAAAAAATACACACACATACACCCACACACTTCAGCATGTTTCCTATTCACTAAAGTGAAATTCAATACCAACCAGGTTTTAATTCAGTATACATTGTGAGTCAAGTTTGTGGAGCTTTTATAAGAATACTTTACCTCAGATTCCAGTTCTCTGTATATAGAATCACAGAATCCCAGGGCTGAAAATTAAAATCACTTAGTTCAGTGACCAGCTGCTAGTATCTTCCTGCAGTATCCTTCCAATGAGTTGTGCAGTCAAGGCGCGAATGTCTCAAATGACAGATTCAGTATCTTTCAATCACCCATTCTATTTTTGAAGAGCACTACTATTAGAAAGGGACCTCCCTTCATTTTCTTAGTTTAAATCTGTTTTTGTGACCTCCACCCTTGATCCTTGATTTCTACCTATTCATCCTCTGGGAAAACGTCCCTCTTGACAACTCTCACAGTATCTGAAGACAGCTGTCATGTTCTCCCACATTTTGTTTCTTCAGCTGTTCCCAATGTGGCGTGGTTTGGGATTCCCTTACTAATTTAGCCTGAATGTATCTCTCTTTGAATGTACACTTTAAAGAAATATATAGCCAGTTGCGGTGGTTCATGCCTGAATTCCCAGCACTTTGGGAGGCCAAGGCAAGAGGATTGCCTGAGCCAAGGAGTTGGAGATCAGCCTAGGCAACATGGTGAGACCTTGCCTCTACACTAAATAAAAAACTTAGCCAAGTATGGTGGTGTGCACCTGTAGCTATAGCTACTTGGAAGGCTGAGGTGGAAGGATCATCTGAGCCCAGCAGGTCGAGGCTGCAGTAGCCATGATTATGCCACTGTACTCCAGCCAGAGCGTCAGACTGAGACTCAAATAAATACACACATACATACATACATACATACATAAAATATATTTCTTTTTAAGTGTGAAATTCACATGAAACTCAGGACTTTGGGTGTGGTTGTTCCCATCAATATACTGGCACATTGACCACCTTTTTCACTTGTGACAGATGGCTTTTCCTCACATGGGTCCCCAGGTTTTATTCCAGTTCGCCTTGGAGGCTTACACTGTTGACCATACAAACTTCCTGGCTCCCTTTCAGGGAACACCCCAATGATGGAACTGAATAAGCCCACAGTGGTCACTGCTCCTTCATCAAGTATGGTGGTTCTAACCTGTAGCCCACCCACTGTAGGCAGCCAATGACCGAAGGACACCCCGTTAGAGAAATTGCTGACTGTGACTCCACTTTGGTGCTGACTGTGACTCTGCTTTGAAGCGTGGGGCACCTGACATCCTAGAAAAACACACACCTTATCATCAGGTAAGTGCTCCATTCATCCCCCTCTGGAAGCCCCACAATAATGTATGTTCTGTGAGAAGTGCAATGTGTTTATAAGTATGTGCACAGTAGATTATTGGAAATAGCTGTGTTTGTAATATCCCCTTAATGTATAAATTTTGACTCCTGTCAGCCTTGGGCTCTGTTAAAAATATGTAGGAGTTTGCTTACACGGTGGTCTGACAAAGCCGTCAATGGTGATCTAGTGGCCTCACTGGGGAACCACGGAGGACCCAGGATCGGGGGAGCCCCCAGAGGATAATGCAAGCACAAGGACATGTGAGGTGTCACTTCATTCATTTTGTGGAGAGGCAGGTGTCTGACTGGCCCACATTTCTTACAACAAGGCCAAGAGCCAAGACCGTTACATAAGAATATTAAGAACCACCGGGCTCGGTGGCTCAGCCTGTAATCCCGCGCCTTTGGGAGGCTGAGGTGAGTGGATTGCCTGAGCCTGTGGGTTTGAGACCCGCCTGGGCAACTTGGCAAGACCTCATTTCTACAATAAATCAAAAAATTAGCCAGGCGTGGTAGCGCACGCCTGTAGTTCCAGTTACTTGGAAGGCTGAGGTGGAAGGATCGCTGGAGCCCAGCAGGTCGAGGCTGCAGTGGCCACTGCACTCCAGTCTGGGCAACATAGTGAGACTCCAACTCAAAAAAAAAAGAATATTAAGAACCTGCTTTAGAACACAGGATTGCAATCTTCAGCCTTGACATTGAGGATATAGCTATTTAGCACACACTTCATCTAGGAGTCTCCCTTTCAAGCCATGTGCTTGTCAGTGCCCTAGGTGTCCTTGGGGACACGTCATTTACACTGGTTTCTCACTTTGAGATCTGAGGCTGTAACTGCCTCCCATGCACAACAGCTGTCATCTCTCTTCCTCTGTCCCACACTAAAGCCCTCCCTGGCCAGGAAAGACCCTTTTAGACCTGACTCATAACACCTTCAGGAAAGGGCCTGATCCCAACAAGTACGAGAGAATTCAGGACTAAACACAATTAGATGACACCCTCTTAGATGAGAAAGTCCATGACTGTGCCCCTTAAGGTAATAGATGTATGTATGATGCTATAAATCAATCCTCAAATGTATAAAATTACTGGCAAAATTTGCCTTGGTACTCTACAGTAAACAAAATTCAGTGAACACAGGTATGTTTTCCAGGTGGAAGAAATTCACACGTTCCACACTTCACACCTGGACCACTGCAGTAGCCTTCTCTTCATGGCCTTGTCTTGCCTCTGATGTCCTCCACTCTGGCCCATTCTCTTCCACGTTGCCAATTAGCCATTACCATCCCTTCTCGTTCTTGTGAGAAAGTGTTATGGGTATTCCAGACACTCCAGAGACCAGTTCCAACAAACCACAGTTTTCTTAGATAAACTTTCCCTTCAGTCAAATTGGCCTCTTGTGGGATTTCAAGTGCCCTGCCCCTGCATCTACATGCCTGCATAAAAGCTATATCCTTTTTCGGTCCAGACACTCCTTTCCCTCTGAAGTCCCACTGCTTTCCGGATAGCTCAGCCTCCAGTGCTCACCTCTTACTCATAAGAGGAAACTTGTCATATTTAGTGCTTCTGATACTTCTATAGCACTTGGCAAATAAAGTCATCACCCCACAATGACATTTTGGTCAGTGATGGACCACATACATATATGATGGTCGTCCCATAAGATTGTCATAAAATATATATATATATATATGTATATATATATATTTGAGTCAGGATCTTACTCTACTGCCCAGGATGAAATGCAGGAGCACAATCACTGCTCACCACAGCCTCCAACTCCTGGGCTCAAGTGATCCTCCCACCTCAGCCTCTCAAAGCACTGGGATTACAGGCGTGAGCCACTGTGTACAGCATAATACCATATTTTTAATGTACCTTTTCTATGTTTAGATAAAAAAATACTTACCATTGTGTTATAGCTGCCTATAATATTGAGTACAGTCACACACTGTGCAAGTGTATATCCCAGAAGCAACAGGCTGCACCATACAGCCTAGGTGTGTAGGAGTCGGTGCCATCTAGGCTTGTGTAAGTTCACTTGGTGTTCACACAACAGTCAAGTCCCCTCTTGACGAATTTCCCAGAATGTATCCCTGTCATTGAATGAGGCAGGACTGTATTGCCCCATGTCTACTGGAGACAGTCTCCAGGGGTCTCCCCTGTTTCTGCACATCTTGCAAGAAGAGACACTCACTGTCTTTGCTCTGGACTATCTTTACAAGGACATTTATATGGGGACTAGCCTTAAAATATAGAGATAATGTCTCCCCCTAGAGAGAAAGGCAGGCATGCCTGCTGCTCATTCAGGCATGGGTTCCTTGAGCCCGGGGGTTCGTCTCCCATAATGCATCCTACTCAGTGTGCGGGTGTCACTTGGCCATCTGTGTCACCTTGGGGGAATTGGGGTCTGAAAAACTGGCACAAGAAAAGGTTAGTGCTCTGATGATTGCTACGGCTGTAATGAAGTCCTTTGTCTCTGATCCAGGAGTCTCATGTCCTCTATCAGCACCTGAGACACCATAGGGTGGAATCTCAGACTGTTCACAGTACTTGACAGTCTTTCTACAGGAGCCTCAGCTCCTCTCAGTGATTAGAGATGGGAATTGTGTTATATTTCAACATCTTTCTTCTCTTCCCTATACATTCTAAGTACTAGTAAGTTTTATTGTTGATGATACAAATGATATTGATAGTAAGACAAAATCATAACAGCAACACATTATCCAGTTTGACTCAGATTCAACCCATGCTCATCATTTCTGCTCTTCATGGTCCTGGCTTTCAAGCAGTGGGGTCTTTTAACAAAAGAATGCGTGTGCACAAGAAGGAACAAGAAAAGAGGGGGTGTGGAGAGCACAGCGAACAAGATGAGAGAAAAAGGTGTCAGGGACACCCCCTTTGCCTCTAAATATTAATTCCTCATTGTTTCCTTTGTAAAAAATAACTCTGATTGTATTTTTAGCTGAGACCATTACAGCTAGCCAAAATAATAACCCTTGAACGTGTGGGTTAAGGGCACCAATCTCCCCACAGTCAAAAATCCACATATAACTTTTGACTCCCCAAAAACTTAACCACTGACTAGAAGCCTTCCCAATAACATAAGCGGTCAACTCCAATTTTGTGTTATATCTATTATATACTGTATTCTTACAATGAAGTAAGCTAGAGACAGGAAGATGTCATCAGGAAAATCATAAAGAAGAGAAAATACAGATCCTAGTAATGAAGTGGAAGTGAATTATCACAAAGATCTTCATCCTCATCTCTTCAGGTTGAGTGGGCTGAGGAGGGAGAGGAGGCATTGGTCTTGCCATCTCAGGGGTAGCAGAAGCAAAAGAAAATTCACATATAAGTGGAGCCTCACAGTCCAAACCCATGTTGTTCAAGGGTCAGCTGCATATTTCTCTGCCTGCCTGGTAGATCATATGGCTGGGTTCTAGCCAACAAGATGGAAGTGGAGGTGGGAGGGAAAGCAGCCCCTTCTTTTTGTCCACTTTTCCTTCTTACTGCCTGGGTTGCAGATATAATCACTGGAGCTCTAGCCACCATGTTGGACCATGAGGTGAATTTGGAAATAGAATCCATGCAGAGTAGGGTAACAAGAAAGGAGAAGCTCAAGTCCCCAACCCAACGAAGCTACCATAACAGCCTTGAGCAGACTCTCTCTTGACCTCTTTTATGTGAGAAAAATAAACTTCTATTTTCTTTAAATCACTGTTATTTTGTACATAGCGAACTTCCTCCTAACTAATGCACAAACCCAGTTTTCATTCAGTGTGGAATAGATGATCAATTGCATTTCCTAGGAAAGGGGCCATCCTATGTATTTTCGACACTTAAAACCAGTGAAAAGTGAGAGCTGTGATCAACTCACATGTGTATGGCCATGTAGTCCAAGAGAAATTCCATTTTAAACCATTGAATTCAATTCTATTTTATGAATAATTGAGTCAAACTTTGTGTCTCAACATTATTCATATCAACAAAATGAAGAATGGCTTTTTCCAATATCTTCAGACACAAAGTTTTTATCACCTCCAAAAAGGTCTCATAGGTACCTTGGAAATGCTTTATAGCAATGAGTATGATCATGTTTTAGTCCATTTGTGCTGCTATAACAAAGTACTTCAGACTGGGTAACTTATAAATTGTAGAAATGTATTTCTCACACTTCCAAAGGCTGGGACGTCCAAATCAAGGTGCCAGCAGATTTGGTGTCTGCTGAAGACTATCTCCTTGCAAGATGGCGCCTTGTTGCTGCAGTCTCCAGAAAAAGGAATAGTGTGTCCTTACATGGTGGAAGTGATGGAAGGAAACAAGAGCCAGGCAGTTCTCTGAAGCCTCTCTTATAAGCTCACAATTTCATTAGTGAGAATGGAGCACACATGACTTAATCACTTCTCAGAAGACTTCACCTCTTAATACTATTACATTGGGTATTAGGTTGTAGTATATGGATTTTGGAGGGACACATACATTCAAACCTGCACCGCCAAAAATCAGGTTTCCATCCTTGGCATCCTTCTTCCTGTGCCCCAGTCACATGTTCAGCCATGATTTAACCCTTAGGATCAATTTCCAGCTGAGGCAAGAAATGCCCACACCCAATTAGCTCCATTGTCTGAGATATCAGCTTCAAGTGACCATTGCTGCTTCTCGTGCTGCTGTCTACAAAAACGATGATTCCCAATAAACACGTTGTACAATGCGGAGGGAGAGTAATGTGAACACCACTGGAGTTCTAGATTCCAGGCCTAGCTCTCTCACTTACTAGTCCTGGTACTTTCAGGAGAGCATGCGCTTTTTTTGTCTTGGTTTATCCACCTGACGGAAAAGGAATGATAACTCAGACTATGATTCTTTCCCTGGGCTTCCCTGAGATTTCACGACACGATTCATGAGGAAGAGCTTTGTAAATGAGAGAGGGCCCATTATGTCACAAGTCAAGAAGATGGCGATTCCTGACACTTAGAAACCCAATGGGAAATGAAGGAAACTCCATGGGTAAACCTGTTAGGCTTACATTAATTTTAGAGGCATTTGCCTCTGGGGAGGCCCCAAGACCCAGGCAGTTCTCATTCCTCTCAATTATCCTCAGTAACCTCTTGGATATCTATCAACACACATTTATTCAGATCTTTCAAAAACTACGTCAGCATGACTATTCCTTCTGATCTCTCGTCTACTATACATAGTGAAGGTTAAGGTCATTACTTTGATTCACCAAAACAAATAAGCTTTATTGTTGAAACAATTTAGATGCTAGTTTTAGAACAGCAAATTTTGCATGGTACTATCAAAATGACCAAGGGACAGAGGTGGCATTTTAAGTGTCCACCATTGTAGCAGCACTACTACTTATTATTTTAAAGTCAATCAGGGATGCACTGACCATTCCTTAGTGGTCTCTCAAATTTTGTAAGAACTTGCTACCTATTTGGTGACGTTTTGGGTCAGAACTGTCAAGAATAATCCTGAAATCCTGAGGCAGAATCAGAGACATAAAATCCAGGGTGCTCTCAGAACTGAGCAAACTTGTGGAACTGCTCATCCCAGTAGGAGGACCGGACTCAGTATTCATTTCAGCATTGCTACTTAGCTCTTACAGGACCCTGGGCTAATAACTAAACTTCAGTTTCCTCATCTATAAAATAAGAATCATCCACTTAGTGTGATGGTCTCCAGCTGTATCCATGTTGCTGCAAAGGCCGTGATGTTGTTCTTCTTTATGGGGCTGCGTAGTGTTCCATCATGTATATATACCACATTTTCCTTACCCAGTATACTTTCGATGGCCATCAGGGTTGCTTCCATGTTTCTGCAATTGCGACTAGTGCTGCATTGAACATACGCATGTACCTTTTGGGTAGAGTGACTTGTGTTCTTTTGACCATATTCCCAGAAGTGGAATTCCTGGATTGTATGGAAGCTCAATTTTTGGTTCTTCAAGAAAATGCCACACGGCTATGTCATCACATGTCACAAAACATAATTGACACACAGAAAAAGCACAAATGCAATTACTAAAACTGAAAAAACTGGATGAGTAAAGAGCAATCAATAATGTTCAATAAAGATAAATGCCACTGGAAAAAAAGGAAAACAACAAACATTCCTAATACTAGACGCTCTCTTTCCTCTTAGTTCCTCTCAAAAAAACCCAAGAGAACCAGAAAATCCGACCTGCTGATATAGGCCCTGGGGCCTTGAGGAATCTATGCCATCCTTCTAGTGCCCTTAGAAGGCCAGGGGAGCCTAAGGCTGATTCAGACACATTCCTTGGAGCAACAACTTGACCAATTGTGGCAGACGGGGCTATATCAAACGACCTCAGACCAAAGAGAGGCAACCCCGTAGAACACACCAATGCATGTTTTAGTTCTTCCCCCTAATTCAGCTCCCTTCTCTGTCCTGCAGAGTGCTCTTTCTTGAACACCCAGTATCCCTTCGCTGCTCATGGGTTCTCCGCAGAAGGCCTTTTTCCTCTGGGGAGGCCCTGAGACCAGGGTGGGTGTCACTTAGCCCACGATCCCAACCATCCTCATCATGGCTTTCTCACACAGGAAGCTATCCTCAGCTCAGAGTCTTCTAGAAGAAGAGCTGACAAGGCAACCCCCTCACAGTTAAGTAGTAGGAAGGTTTTGGGGGCATCTCTCTCTGAGAGTCTGAGTGAATCTATGGTTCCTCCTCCAGGAGGTTTTTTAAAAATTTATTTTATTTTAAAGACATGGGGTACAATTCAGGATTAAGTGTACAAGTAAGTGGTCATTGTACAGGTAAAGTTTGCGCCTCCCTTTGGTCCCTACTTCACCCAGTTTGAGATCAGGTACCCTTATTGATGTTATGTGCCTCTCCTCCCTCCCCTGGCAGTGTTCCACTACTGCCAATCCCTTTCTTATAGTATTATGGTAAATGTTCAGGGTCTACTTATGAGTGAGAACATGTGATACTCAGTTCTTTGTTTCTGTGATAGATCACTCAGTATGATAGACTCTAAATCCATCTAAGTTGCTGCAAAGTCTATCACTTTGTTCTTCTTTATGACTGTGTAATATTCCATTGTGTATATGTACCACATTTTTTTATCCAGTCCAGTTTTGATGGACAACAGGGTTGGTTCCACGTTTTTGCTATTGCGAACAGTGCTGCAAAAAATATGCATGTGCAGGTATCATTTTTGTAGAGTGACTTAACTTCCTCTGAGTATATTTCCAGAAGGGGGAGTGATGGGTCATATGGAAGGTCAATTGCTAGTTCTTTTATGAATCACCACACTGTTTTCCATAGAGATGAACCAGTTTGCATTCCCGCCAACAGTGTAGAAGCGTTCCCTTTTCTCTGCTTCCTTGCCAGCATCTGTTGTTTTTTGTTTTATTAAAGAGGTTCATTCTTACAGGAGGTTTTAAGGCTAAGGCATCATCAAGGAGTCCTTTTACTATCCTTTATAACCCCCATCTTGAACCCATGTGTAAAAATGTTTTCATTTGCCAGAGAGGGAATGTTGCCAATTGCCAAACAGTGCTTGCCATCAGCACAAGACCCTGAGTGCTGCACCTGACTTCAGTTAACTGCTGCCCACCACACCAGCACAGAAAGGCCTTCTAAGGTATTTACAGTGGCTCATATACATCCATTGTTAGGCTTCAGAGATGACCCTTGGGGGATCTATAGCATTTAAAAATATTTTGGCTGGGGAGGCTGAGGCAGGACAATCACTTGAGGTCAGAATTTCAAGACCAGCCTGGGCAACATATCAAGACCCTATCTCTACCAAAAAAAAAATTATCCTAGCGTGGTGATGCAAACCTGTAGTCCCAGCTACTCAGGAGGCTTAGATGGGAGGATCACTTGAGCCCAGGAATTTGAGGCTACAGAGAACAATGATTGCACCACTGCACCCTAGCCTTGGTGACAGAGTCAGATCCTTTCTAAGAAAATTAAAATTGAGTATATTGAAATATAGAGAGACAGGATCTTGCTATAATGCCCAGGCTGGCCTTGAACTCCTGGATTCAAGTGATCCTTCTGCTTCAGCCTCCCAAGTAGCTGGGACTGCAAGCAGGCATCACCATACCTGGCCAGGAGACATTTTTTTAAGGCAACAAACTGTATAATGTCTGATTACTCCACCTACAGGAGAGGCATATCTCAGCTAAAAGCATTTCCTCTGCTGTTTCCTGTTCTAAGACAGGCAAAACTGAGAAGGGGTAGGGGAAACGCTCTTGGCACTTAAGATTTTTCCAGTTTAAAACACTCAAACATTTCAAGTGGCAGAATGAAAGCACCATGAATGAAGCTGTGAGGAACACAGCGCCCTTGATGTGACTGGTTCACAAGCCACAGTATAGGACGGAGTCTTAGCATATGCCTGCCTGACTAGCTTTGGCACCGGAGACAGTAAGCAGACCAGGGAGGAGGTGTCATCTTCACGTGAGACCAGAGAGACCCAGTCACATGATGAGGACATTCATAGAATGCTAGAGCTCAGAGGCCCGGGCCAGAACAGCCGGGGCCACTGCAGACATGATGAGTTTGTGACAAGGCCCGCTATGCCCCAGGAGGCCAGCAGACACAAACCAAAAAAAGACTTTACATGTGTACCCTGCAGAAAGGCCTTATCATCTGTCCCAGTCGGGTATTTTCAGCCACACTTGCATACCAGGATAACTGCAGTGTCACAGTATCATCCTTGACAATAAAGAACAGCTGTGACAACCTCAGGGACCTTTGGATTTGAGAATAGCATTGTTAACTGCAGTGAATCCAAGACTTTATTGTGAACCAGGCCTCTCAAGTTACTTGAGCCTGCAGGGACATGTGTTAGATCGCCCCCTTTTTTAGCCGCTTTCCCGCGATGTGTCATAGCACCGGTGACAAGGTTGCCAGCAGTTATGTTTTCGGCACTGCCTAAAAGACCCCTGAAATCAGAGTTCCCAAACACTGGTGCTCCAGATTTCCCGGGGAATGGATCCAGGGCACAAGATGCAATCTCATTCTTTTTTCTGCATACTCCGAACATCTTCCAAGAGAATAAGCCACTCCCTGAGACTCCAGGAGCGCACGGTTCTAAGTCATTCCTGCAGATTTCTGAAGAACCTGCACAAAGAGCCTATTGTATGCATCCACAAATAAATGACACCATTCAGTGGGCGAACACTATCTGCCAAGTTAAACGACTGTGGGGCAGCTGTGCACGTTTAAAGTGATTCCTGGCACAACTGAGGGCCATAAATCACCAGCTGCATACTTTCATCCAATTAAGGGAGTTAAATCAGTAAAAATCCTCAAATTAAGACGTGTCTAGGACGTGCATGACATCGTCACTCCTCTCTGAATGCAAAAATAAATAAAAATAAAAATAAATCCTCATTTTGCTGATGTGACGGCCAGAGTTTCTTTTCTTGGGACAGGACTTTGCCGGTGTATCACACCCTGGCGTAAAACCTTGTTCTCAGAAGGCTCATTCTAACCTTGTCAGTCGGTAGTCTTTCTGGAAAGCAGTCCTTCTTACACAGGTATGGGTTGGAAGGGAGTATCCCGAGGCTCTCCTGGGGAAGTGGCAGGAATGGGGAGCAATATCTGGGCAATGAACCCCTTTTTCTGACCTGTGCATCTGTAGCACAAAGACGCACAAGAGGCTGGGTGCGGTGGCTCACGCCTGTTGTCCCAGCACTTTGGGAGGCTGAGGGAGGAGGTTCACTTGAACTCAGGAGTTCGAGACTAGCCTACGAAACATAGTGAGGCCTCATCTCTACAAAAAAAGAAGATAAAAATCAAAAAATTAGCCAGCATTTATAGTGCATGCCTATAGTCGCAGCTCTTTAGGAGGCTGAGGTAAGAGGCTAACTTGAGCCCAGGAGTTGGAGGCGGCAGTGAGCTGTGATTGTGCCCCAGCACTCCAGCCTAGGTGACAGAGTGAGACCTTGACTCAAAAAATAAAAATAAAAAAAGATGCATAAGAGCAGAGCAGAGGCCAGGCCCCCAGAGCTTCCGTGAGTTGGGGTGTACAGGTTCGGCTGGCTACAGAAACCAGGACTAAAATGAGAAGACGTTTCCTCAGTCTGAGCTGAGTCACTGTAGGATAGGGTGACCCACCACCCTGGCTGGTTTGGATCTGAGAGGGTTCCAGGAAGGCAGGCATTTAGTGCTAAAACCAGAAAGTGCTGGGCAGACCAGATGAGTTGGTGACCCTAGTTGGATACTAACCTTTAGGTTATTTAGGAAACCTGCCTTATTCTCAACCAGCTGATGGTTCCCAGCTTCTCTCCAGCTGACTGAGAAATCAGTATTAACAATTCAGGCTCCAGCCACCATGACGTAGCATGCCATGGGTGCCCCAGTTGATATGGACGGACCAAGCCTTAGCTTTGTGCTCAGTTTTGAGCTATGCACCAAAGAGGGATGAAATGGAAAGTGCAATTAATTCTCCAATCTCTTTTAACTCACTTTTCCAGAGTACAGCCAAGTAAGCCTGTGCTGGTGACTAGAGAATCTTGCACAGCACAAATGGATGTGCTTTCATTTGGAGACTGGGGGTGGGGGGACTCTTCGGGGTTCCTCCTAAGATGTGGGCCCACAGCCCAGACCCCACTGCTCTCATGGCTTCTCAGTCAGCATCAATAGCTATACAGGCTGTAGCCTAAGCTGGGAGAGGGGGAAGGAAGGGAAAGGGAGTGCTTTATCTTGATAAGAATATGACAAATTTTTTCTGTACCATACTGTCTCCAAAGGAAATTCTTCAGTAAGGGTACTATAAACAAAACAAAACAAAACAAAAAACATTGTTTGAATAAGTATCTAGCCTTCTAAGGGGACCACGAGGAAGAAATACAGTCAGGTGCTGTGGCTTGCACCTGTAGTATCAGTTACTTGGGAAGCCAAGGCAGGAACCCAAGGTGGGAGGATTGCTTGAGGCCAGGAGTTCAAGACCAGTCTGGGCAATATAGTGAGACCACCCACCATTTCTAAAAACAAAATTTTTTTAAAAGAAATATACTCATTTAATTTTGGAAGGTTTATTTAAAAACTTCATTGTCTTATAGTCAGACATATGAAATCCTTATACATAATGAAGAGAAGGAAAGCAAAATATTATTTTGAATGCTGCCACTATTATGAGGCAAATGTATAATCTATCTTTGGAATTGAAATTTTACTTTTTCTGATTATAAAAGCAAAACACGTTTATTGTACTTGGAAAATTAATGAAAAAAAAATCTTGAATTACTTATTTTTTTAGTTTTCAACCTACTCTTTTTCTGTGCATCTATTCTTTTACATAATTAGAATCACTATATATCTATTTCAACATCCTGCTTTTTACCCCTTGACATTATATTTTCAGTATTTTCATGTATCACTGACTATTCTTATAAAACAGTGTCTGGTCTCAGGATCCTTTACCCTCTTAAAAATTACCAGGTACCCCACTTATGTACCTAACCCTGAATTGTACCCTACATCTTTAAAATAAAAATATTTTTTTAAATGACGAAGTTCCCCAGAGATGTTATATTAACTATCTATATTGATATTAACCATTTTAGAAATTAAAACAGAGATATTTTTAAATGTACATATATTATTTATTTTATGTTAACAACATTCATTATGAAAATAACTATATTTTTTTTTAAAAAAAAGCAGAAAGAACAGTGGGATCGCTTTAACAATTTTGCAAATTTAATGGCTGGCTTAATACATGACAGCTGGATTCTCTTCCATTATCAATCTGTTATGATACGTTGTTTTGGTTGACATGTATGAAGAAAATCCAGTCTACAACATATGCGTAGGTGGGAAAAGAGAGGAGTATTTTAATAGCCTTTTAGATAATTAAAACTATTCTTTTTTTTTTTTTTTTGAGTCATAGTCTCACTCTGTCGCCCAGGATGGAGTGCAGTGGCTGTGAGCAATAAATGTTTGTTGTTTCAGCCACCTAGCTTATGGCAATTTGTTGTGGCAGACCTGAACCGCCGGAGAGAGAAGCTATCCAGCTCACGGTGGCAAATACAAAGTTTTCAAACTTCAAATTTTCACTTGAAAGCTCAGATTTTATTATTGGCAACATTCCTTGAAGTGACTGGCTCACTTGGTTCATTGTAGAGAAAATATCTGCCAGAACTCATCCTGAATAACTACAGTCTGCCAGCCATTCTTTCAAGTAAAAAGTGGCATTCTGTGAAAAAAGAGGCTAGTTCAGCTCACAACGCAAAAAACCGCACGAGTTCTTATCCTCCAGACTACTGACATGCTTTGATAACACAGCAGAAGTACTTTGTCTGGGCTTCCCCTTTTGTGTCACAGAATATTAAAAACACCAGGGGTGCCAAAAAAAATATACACATTTTAAACGATGTTATCTATGTATTACTTTGAGTTTGCCGTAACCAGAAGTGTCTGGATGCTGATGGTAACCATTTTGAGCACTTTGTTTCATTGCAAAAGTCAAACATGACTTGCATTCATCTTTTGTCATTGATATATATTGAGTATTACAATTTGAATCGACTTTTTCCCTTTTTAAAATGTGTCTATATTTTTTGGCACCCTCTGTATGTATACAAAATTGGAACACTACGGACAAGATTAGCGTGGCCCTGCACAAACATGAGATGCAAATTTGTGTAGAGTTCCACATTTTTGCTTTCCTTTTCTAATGTATATATGCAGGAAAACTGAGGTTCTGATGAGTGAGGTAGCTTGCCTCATTGTAGGGCTTTCTGGCTTCAAACACTATTCCCAAATCCTCCTCCAAAACCAAAAAAATATGTTCTCAGGGTTGAGATTTACTAAGAGTGGTCATTTTGTACTGATTTTTCCGAGACAATTCTTAATTAAACTTGGCTTTCTTCCCCCGTGAGTTCACGGCGTCGACAAACACGAGGACTGTTAGTGGAGTTGGTGCCTCTGCCCTTGAAAGGTGAGGAGAATGCTAACAGAGTACATATAACACAGGATGGGACATATAAATTATGTGTCAAAGTTTGTAAGTGCTATAAGAATCCAGAGGAGGCCAGGCATGGTGGTGCTCACCTGTAGTTCCAACTACTTGGGAGGCCAAGGCAGGAGGATCACTAGAGGCCAAGAGTTCCAGACCAGCCTGGGCAACACAATGAGGCTCTGAATCTGGAAGAAAAAAAAAAGAGAAAAGAAACAAAGAATTCAGAGGAGAAAGCAATCAATAAAAGCAAGGCAAACATTTTTTCAAATATACAAATTCTCCCCTAAAACGTTGCACAAGACACCTAGACCGAATGCTGGTGTTTTCTCTTTTTTTATTTAATTTGTTTTTCAGGATCTCACTCTGTCACTCAGGCCACAGCTCACTGCAGCCTCCAGCCCCAGCATTCAAGTGATCCTCCTGTCTCAGCCTCCCAAGTAGCTGGGACTATAGGCATACCACCACACCTGTCTAATTTTTAAAATTTTTTTTGGCGACGAGGTCTTACTATGTTGCTTGCCTGAGCTGGTCTCCAACTCCAGGCCTCAAGTGACCCTCTCTCCTCATCTGTTCCACCACTTAATTGAAGATGTCTTTGCCCTGCAGTGACTTTCATGCCATTAGCCAGAAGCTCCGAGAGGCATATCCAAGCCATGATTGCTTCTTAGAAGTCTCATGTCTTCACTCTAAACCTTGACTAGGGATAAGGATCACAGTGGAAAGACAGCAGAGAGCCCTGCAAGTTTCAGTACTGACAATGAATCAAAGGCTTAAGAAATTAAGTACATTTTTAAAATGGAACCAACCATGCTGCCTACCAAAAGAGGACTGGATAAAAAAAGAAAAGTGGCACATATACACAATGGACTATTATGTGGCCATAAAGAAGAACAAAATCATGAACTTCACAGTCACCTGGATGGACTTAGAGTCTATAATACTGAATGATCTTTCACAGAAACACAGAACCGAGTATCACATGTCCTCACTCATAAGCAGACCTGGAACAACTCTCTTAATACTATAAGAAAAGGATTGACAGTAGCGGGAAACTGCGGGGGCGTAGGGGTGTGCAGGGAGGTGAGATCGGCAGTCGTGGGAAACTGCCTGGGGAAGGGGGGGACACACCTCATCAACAAGGGTACCTGCACCATGAATATTTGTATATCTAACCCTGAATTGTACCCCACAATTTTAAAATAAAAAATTTAAAGGTGGAAAAAAAATAAAAGTAAAATAAAGATCTAGGCAGGCAAGGGTCCAGAGTGCCGGTCTCTTTATTCAATTTAGTAACTATTTCTTTAATAATTATTGTGTACCAGAAATTGAGCTGTGTGGGGGCATAGGGCCCTAAACAAGGTCAAATGTGATCTCTCTCACCATTGATTATATGGTCCGTCATGTATATTAGTTGTGTTTTCTTTCTCCCTGTTAGACTGTAGACTTTTTTTTTTCTTTCCAGAAACAGGGTCTCGTCCAGGCTGGAGTGCAATGGTGCAATCATACCTCACTGTAACCTCGAACTCGTGGCCTCAGGAGATTCTCCCGCCTCCTGAAGTGCTGGGATTACAGCTGTGAACCACTGTACCTGGCCTAGAATGTAGACTTTTTGAGGACAGGACTTCTATTGTATTTATCTTATTTATACTGTCACTAGCGCCGTGGTTTACGCATAGTTAATACTCAAAAAAATTTATGAAATGAATGAATGACTTGACAGGATGAATGATCCTAATGCAATGATCTTTTACACTTCTTTGTGAGCAGGAAAAGTCCTAGACTCCAAATCAGAAAAAAAAATGAGAGGCCTATAGGTGTTGCATGATCTCAGCTGGGATCAGGCCAAGGGAGCTGGGATTACAGAGAGATTTTTGCACCAGGATGTGTTAATGTGATATATATTTAGCACATGAGCTCCAAATATTTCACAGCTGAGAATAAATACCGTGGCATCGCCTGGCTTAGAGCTGTAACGGAGGCCTTGCTGCGAGAGAAAGGCAAAGTCACAGAGACTGAACCTGCTGTTACTAAAAGAGGTGGCACAGCAGAGTGTTCTGGGGAGAGGACCCGTCTTACCTGCTCTGTGTGTACTATGCAAGTTTAGGTACTAAACTCTCTTCTTTCTGCTTTAACTTATATCTACCCTGCAAGATGCAGCACAGCCAATGCCTTCTCCTCTAGGAAACATCCTTTGATCATATTTCTGACCTTCTTCATCTGGGCTATATGCCCCTACTGGCCTGGGTAGTGTTCGCCAAAGTTCATGTATGCCTGGAACTTGTGAAGATGACCTTATTTGGAAACAAGTTCTTTCTGGCATAATCAAGTTAAGATGAGGTCATATTGGATGAGGGTGGGCACTAAATTCAACATGACTAGCGTCCTTACTGGGAGAGGGAAAATTGGACATACACACAGAGGGGAACCCTCAGGACAATGGAGACAAACCAGAATGCCACATCTACAGGGCCCAAGGATTCCAGGGATCTCAGCAACTCGCTTTCAGGAGCTCAAGGTGGTGAGGACTGATGCCTCCCAGAGACTTCAGAGGGAACATGGCCCTGCTGGTACCTGGATTTGGGACATCTCGTCTCTAGAACTGCAAGAGCATACATCTCTGTTGTCTTAAGCTAGCTGGTCTACGGTGACTTGTGATGGTGGTCTTAGAAAACTGAGGTAGAGCCCTGTTCTTTTGACATCCACCCACACTTGACGCTGCCAAGCCATGGTGGATGTGTCTGCCCCTGTGTTTGTTTCCCTTTCCGAATGGTGACTTCTTAGAGGTGAAAGCATGTCTTCCTCACTTCTGTGTCCTCAGCGCCCAACACGCTGTCTGTCAAGATAAATGTTATTAAAGTAAACTGGGACAGGAGTGGCAATTCTAACGAAATTCAAATTTGCCATGCCTGCCCAAATTCCAAGTTCCCACGAGCCCACATCAAAGCCATACCCACTCCCTAGAAATAGCCCACCCGACCCTGCCATGTGCTTCAGGGCGAGAAGTAGGGGAGAAGTAACAAGATGAGGAAGTATTGCTACTACTTAATAAAAGTATTAACAGAAGTATTATTATTGCTTAATAAAGGGCTTTAGTCAATTAGAAAATTCCAATCTACATAGATTCTGCAAAGGATGAAAGTTAGGACTGGATTTTTTTTTTTAAGGCAAAAATGCTGAAAACCACTGTCCTAAGCCATTGTGTATTTAAAACAAACACAAAAAACCTGTAGGATTCACCATTTGCAAGACAGTGAAAATGGAGAGAAACTGGGAAGTTTGCTTGAACACCCCATAAAGCCTAACCTCCTAATTTTGACAGAAATATCACAATATTTTTGCTGGAAGGCAGCTGACATGGCAGAAGTACTTCTCTGAAACTTTCCCTAGTTGTTTAAAAGCTGGGTCATTGGATTAAGAGCCACAAAAGAACCTAAGTACCCACATCCCAACCTAAGAGAAGAATCATTCCCGTGAAGACAGTGTCATGTTATTAAAGTAAACTGATTGGGACAGGAGTGACGATTCTAACAAAATTTGAATTTGCCATGCCTGTCCAAATTCCAAGCTCCCATGAACCCACGTCAAAGTATGCCCACACCCTAGTTATAGTCCCACCTTACCCTGTCACGTGTCCTTGTTTGAAATAAAGAAGCAAGAATAGTTCATTAAACATGTCACTCCCTCAAGTGTCAAAGGCCCTGGCAGGCATCTGACTGGTAGAGACAAGCCACATGCCCATGCTCCTGCCAAGGTGAAGGACAAGGACTATCTATTCACCTCTAACTAGAGTGGAAGGAAGTAAGAACCTGTCTCCTTGTGTCTGCCCCAAATAAGAAGACTTTCATATGCTGGAGAGCTCCCTGTACCTTTGTAATCATGTGTACATAATTATTTTTATAATTATTACATATAATGTGATCATTATTACATGTAATTTTGTAATTATATACAGATATAACATATTTATATTATATATGATTAAAATCTATACTTTTATTTATTTATTTATTTAAATTTATTTTCTTTCTTTTTTTTTTTTTTTTTTAGAGTTAGCGTCTCACTCTGTTGCTCAGGCTGGAGTGCAATAGCACAATCACAGCTCACCACAGCCTTGACCTTATGGACTCAGGTGATCCTTCTGCCTCAGACTTCCAAGTAGCTGGGACTACAAGCACACACTACCACATTCAGCTAATCTTTTGATATTTTGTAGAGAAGAGGTCTTGCCACGTTGCCCAGGCTGATCTGAAACTCCTAGACTCAAGCAATCCTCCCACCTCAGCCTACGAAAGTGCTAGGATTACAGGTATGAGCCACCATAACTGGCTGTATAATTTTATATGTATATTCAAAAAATCTTATTTGTTTTTTTGAGTTGGAGTCTCAGTCTGTTGCCCTGACTGGAGTGCAGTGGCACACTCACAGCCACCCCAGTGTCAACCTGCTGGGCTCCAGCGATCCTTCCACCTCAGCCTTTCAAGTAGCTGGAACTACAGGCACACACTGCCATACCTGGCGAATTTTTTTTTAATTTATTGTAGAGATAAGATTTCGTCAAGTTGCCTGGGCTGGTCTTGAACCCGTGGACTCAGGCAATCCACTGTCCTCAGTCTCCCAAAGTGCTGGGATTACAGGGTGAGCCACCAAGCCCGGCTTCCCAAATCTTTAACACACACAAAAGTTTTATTCCTTGATTACATAAATGCATATTCTTAACTGACGTTCCTTCAAGCAGTAATTTTTGGAACCTAGGTTCCTTCCATCTTGTGACTCTGCCATTTTCAGCACATGGTTTCCAAGGGCCCTGAATGTATTTGCACCAATCTGGAAGAGGAGAAAAGAAAAAGCATGAAGACTCACTCATGGGAGGTTCATACAAGGACAGGCCCGGAAGTGTTTATGTCACTTCTACACACATTCCACAGATTAGGATCCAGTCTCATGACTACTTCTAATTGCAACAGCGTCTTGGAACCATATGTGCACCCAGGAGGAAGAGGAATCTGCTTTGGTGAACTGCCACAGTCTCTGTTTTATTATCCGTAATAATTATCGGTCACCACAACGTCTCAAAAGTTTTAAGTCTTAAATTAAAAGAAACAAGATATCGTGATCAAGTCTTGCAAGAGTTTGGTAAATCTACTAAGTTTCAACTGCAATAGTTGAAAAAACAAACAAACAGCGCCTACAAATATTTAGAATTCCATCAGTTACACTTTCAGATGGTGTGTTTCTAACATTTCTTCTGTAGGTTTTGTTATTGAGAAGCTTGTGATTAATATATTAGTCAATGAGTAATCAATGTATTTCTCAGATTTCATTATTTTATCAAAAAAAATCTTTATCACCAAAGTGTAGAATTTAAGATAATGTACATATAACAAATGACAGCAACTTTAATGTGAGATTTGGTTGCAATCTGCAGAATCCCTTACAAAACAGTTACCAAACTTTGGCTACTAGTTTTTATCTTGAGAATGGCTGATATAATTACAATTTTGAACAAACCAGTTGACCTTTCTGATAGCATCCACAGCAAAACCTCACAAAGTCTCAGTTGACATGTCATAATGGACCCTTCCCATCAACTGTAAGAAAGATCAGTCCAGCACCACGTTTGAGACTGTTCTTTCTGTTTGTATCTTGGCACAGTTGACGTTTTTTGTTTTGTTGTTTTGCTCTTTTTAAATCTGTGTTTCTACACTGTCTTTTCCTGCAATTAAGATCAAGGCAGGCTGGGCTCAGTGGCTCAGCCTTTAATCCCAGCACTTTGGGAGGCTGAGGCGAGTAGATTGCCTGAGCCCACGGGTTTGAGACCAGCCCGGGCAACTTGGTGAAACCTCGTCTCTACAATTAATAAAAAATTAGCCAGGCATGGTAGTGCACACCTGTAGTTCCGGTTATTTGGAAGGCTGAGGCGAAAGGATAGATGGGGGTGGCCGTGAGTGTGCCACTGCACCCCAGGCTGGGAGACAGAGTGAGACTCCACTCAAAAAAAAAAAAAGGTCAAGTTAGTAGCCAGGCAGGGTCTATGTCTAAATCATTTATCTTTAATATATAAAGAGATGGACTGTCATCAGCTTGCTTAAAAGATAATATACTAACTCAAACAAGATAAGCCAGGATAATTCCTATCTTCTATAACTTTCTTCTCTCTCTTTGTTTTTCCAGCTAATGTATGACCCTAATAAAATTACCACTCTAATTGGGTGTTTGCTCAGTCAATTCAAAAATAGAGTTATTAAAGAGGGCTAATGAGTTAATAAGCCCTTTTGTTTTCCTTTACAAGGCAGCTCTCACAATCTGGATGTAAATTACAAGCCATTATTACAAACCTTCCCTTATTTGATGACATCTGTGGCTAAATGTTTGGGCCTTCCTTTGTGTGTAAGTTATTGCGTTAACTACTGCCAGACAGAATAAGCGGTGTGTGTTTTATTAAATATGCTATTGAGCAAATGGAGTTTGAAACAAGGAAAGGCTCCCCAGCTGTTGTTTTTTTTTTTTTTTTTTAACCTAGTGTGTGTGTGTGTGTGTGTGTGTGTGTGTGTGTGTGTGTGTGTGTGTGGTGTCGGGTGTCTTCCATGTTCAGCCCAATGCATACAACAGAACAAAGACCATGAAAACAGGCGTCGATGCTAAATAAAGACAGGCTGCCTTTTATGTCTTTCTGGATTCCACTGGGAGAATCTCAACCTCATTACTGGGCCGTGAATGTTTCTGGTTAATTTGGGTGTTGAGTACAAAAAGAGGCCGGAGAGGGAAAAGCCAAGAGCCAGCATGGACTGCCAGCTAGTTCCATGACAGACTGGGGCGAGGCTGAAATGGGTGACACAACTAAAATCCACACACCTGGGAAACCTGGAGAACAGCAGTGAATAAAAATCGAAATATGGGCCGGATGCTATGGCTCCCACTTGTAGTCCCAGCACTCTAGGAGGCTGAGGCAGGAGAATCTCTTGAGCCCAGGAGTATAGAACCAGCCTGGGCAACACAGCAAGACCTCAATAAAAAAAAAATTAGCAGGGCATGGTGGTATGTGCATGTAAGTCCCAGCTATTCAGGAGGCTAAGGTGGGAGGATGGCCTGAGCCCAAGAGGCGAGGCTGTAGTGAGCCATGATCATGCCACTGCACTCCAGCCTGGGTGGGACAGACCAAACACAGAAGCAGTGGTCATATCCACCTGAAGTCTATGTGGTTCGTGGCTTGGCCAGGCAGAAAGGTGTCCTGCTTGCTAGCACAGGGATGGTGCTCAGCTCACCAAACACACACACACACACACACACACACAACTTGTGTACAGACCCAGACACAGCTTCCAGGGGATGCATCCCACATACACAAGCAGCTTGCACACTTTTATGGCCAGCAGCATATATGTTTATACAAAAAAAAAAAAAAAGCATAGACAGCGATTGTTCGGCATCGGTGTGGAGGTGAACTTGGATGGCACTTAGTAAAACACTGAACATTTATGGCCATGAGAGATGGCTCCCCGGGGAGTCATTCCCTGCCCTCCCGGCTGGAGGGAACAGGCCCCGGTGACAGCACCGGGTAGGAAGGGAAGGAACAATAGGTTCTGTGAGTTCACGTAGTGGAGGTGGCCCTTCTGGGTGGGTGGCACAGCCCCGGTCCAGAGAGCACATAACTCAGAGAGGAGTGATAGATTCTTGCGGAATGTGGAAATCACACAGGGGGTAAAACGAGAGCACATTATGCAAGTGTACACCAATCGCCTAGCGTGCTGAGGATGTCTCCTGCCAGCAGATTCCGCTATTGAAAAGCCACACGCCTGGTGAATTTCCTGATCAAATCCAGAACACTCAGTCACGCTGACCCACCGCTGTTACCCAAACCAGACTCCACAGGGCCATGGGCCGGCAGGATCAATTAGAAGACAAGGCGCTTTTTCAAACCCTTCTAACAAGATCATTCATTTACTTTGTTTTACTTTATTTTATTTTATTTTTTGAGTCAGGGTCTCACTCTGTCACCCAGGCTGGAGCACAGTGACATGATCACAACCATCACGGCTCAGGAAAGCCTCGACCTCCTATGTTCAGGTGATCCTCCCACTTCAGCCCTTCGAGTAGCTGGGACTACAGGCATGTGCCACCATGCCTGGTTAATTTTTATTTTATTTTTTTGTAAAGAGAAAGTCTTGCTATGTTGCCCAGGCTGATCTCGAACTTCTGCACTCAAGTGATCCTCCCGCCTCAGTCTCCCAAGATGCTAGGATTACAGGTGTAAGCTAGAGTGCCCAGCCTACTTTGCTTAAATTTTTTTAAAAAATTAATACAGTTAAATCAGCGTGTCTGGTTCATTCCAAGTGCTTCACTGCCGAACCTGGGGCAGGGACAGCCTCAGTTTCTCTGCCTTCTCTTTGTCTGTGATGACCAAGACATAAAAGGGTCTGTTGCACCAAACAACTTGTGCCTTCATGTAGTCGTTAGATTTCTTGATCTTGACCGATCTGGCATCCTTTCGCCTGGCTGTGACCTGAAAGCCCTTGATTTCCTCAACTTTGATAGGCTTGGTGGCCAGAGAGGTCCTAGACTGCCACCTCCAGACAGACAAACTTTCTCCCCCTTTTCACAGGAGTGCTTCATCATACCCAGGTTCTCCTTTGCTCTGTATTTTATTTCAAAGTCAGAGTAGGACAAGTTACACGTGGTTTTCTCTTAGTCCCATCCCTTGATGAGCCCCTGGCTGTCTCTGTGGACCTGTGTGGCCATCTTAGCACCACTACATCTTAGACTCAGACGAAAGAAACCACCTCAAGAGCGCTTTGCTCTGAAGGCTCATGTGGGACCGTAGCCTCTCAGCTTCTTGACAGCGCCCCTTAGAGGGCCTGTGCCCTGAGAGACATCCCCAGCATGGAGACAGGACTTGCCAGGGCTGCCTTGGTGCAGAGTGTCCATGATTGGCTTTGACGCTGGGTGGAGGATGATCAAAGACATCAGCCGTTCGTCTTTTGTCTTTTCTAGCTCTGTGTCTTCCCTGCCGCCCCCTGCCAAGACGGGGCCTGTCAGCACGGCGGTGCCCCCGGCTCATACTTTAAATGGGGAGAAAAAGCTGAATTCTGAATCTAAGTTCTTTAAATACAAACACACATACACACATGTGTATGTATAAGTAAAGGGCTTTTATTCTATATAACAATGGATCCCAAATCTGTTTATCATCAGAATCCTTGATCACCTGAGAATTTTGTGTTTTGTTTTGTTTTGTTTTGTTTTGTTTTAATACCAGTTCCAGAAGTCCAAGCTTAGAGTTTGAATCCCTGGGTCTTGGTCAAACTCAGCAACTTGTAATTTTAGTGCTCCCCGAGATGCTTCTTAATGATCATCCTTATTTGAGAACAAGAGACTTAGCTATTTCTTAAATCAAAGATTTCATCTATCTATCTATCTATCTATCTATCTATCTATCTATCTATCTATCTAATCTATCATCTCTCTTGGTAGAGATGAATGTCTCACTCTGCTGCCAAGGCTGGCCTCCAACTCCTGGGCTCAAGCCATCCTCCTGCCGCGGCCTCCCAAGCAGCTGCGACTACAGGTATGCAACCCTAAACTATGCCTAACCCTAAACCAAATATTTTTAAGTGTGTCTTTGGCTCCTCCACGTAGAACAGATTGCTTGCTCTTCACTCCCTAACCGGGTACTTTACCAAGTGACTGTCTCCATTTATCACTTGCTTCAAATGGATAATTCTTGGTTTGTGCTATGACAAGCAGAACCCTGTAAAAGGATCCAGTGAGTTCCCTTTTTACGAAACTTGCTAGGTACCTGAATAAGGAACTCATGATTCCTTAATTCACGAAGGAATTCATACTTCTACTTTTTTATAACACCTCAATCATGTCCTATTCTCTGAAAGGATATTCTAACATCTTTGAGAGGAGACGCTTTTGAGTTCACTTCCTTTTCTAAAGTTTGATAAATGACTTCAGATTCAAGGCAAGCTCTGAAGGCTTCTCCTCCCCTCTCCTCTGCCCGTTTCCCTCCCTCCATCTCCAGAGTCGTTCTTTTCTACTGAGTTCCAGTCAGGAAAATGGACACCAAACTAGGTAGTTTAACAGAGAGAATTTGGGGGTAGTCAATTTGTTATAGACATTGAAAGGCTTTTAAAAATGTGACACTGAAATAACAGAGACAGGTAGGCAACAGCAGGCATTCTTAGGGAAGAGGTCAGAGCTTCAGGACTACAAGTTGGATGACGGCCCCCACAGAGCGGGGACCCAGGCCTCAGGGTGAGGACACTGCCAAGCCACTGTCAAGACCTCAGGAGTTTGGAGGACAGACGGGCCTTTTGGGTCTGGGGTGCTGACTCCAGGGGTACACTGCCTGGAGACTATTCAAGTTCAGGCCAATTGCAGTAAGGTTCTAAGAAGCTGAAGCCAGGATCTGGCTACTGCTGCCCAGGGAGCAGCCATGGGTACAGCAAGCAGATGGAAGGAAGGAAACCCTCTCTCTCCTCCTGCCCAGTGTCCTTACAGGGTCTCCTAAGAGGAACCAACTGGCCAGGCCAAATGCACTTTCCCGAGTCCTGACCCCACATCCTGGGGCAAAGTCCAAAGGGAGGCTTTGGAGCCCAAAGACAAGTATGGTCATCAAGGATTTGGTCAAAGTTGTGGGTCAGAAGAGCAGTGGAACGTGCATTGGCAGGAACAAAAAGCTTGAAAGCTTTTGTTATATCATAATAAAAAATATTGATTATTTTAAAAAAGCGTTTGTTTCCATGTCATGCTTTTTATAACAGGCAAATGCATTTGGGGAAACTATATAATCCACTCTTAGAGTGCCACAAAGCCCATTAGCGTATTAACGGACCTGAGAAGTCATGCGGTAAAGGAACCTGCTTTACTTTGTTTAGTTGTTTCTAAAATTTGGTTAGTGTGAATTCTTTTTTTCCCCTAGATATAATATTTTTCATAACATGCAAGCTGTGTTGTAAACGCTGTTCTAAAAAAAAGGTACTACTTAAGTCCAAACTTACTTTTTTTGTTTTAGCTTCTAAAACTAAAAGGAAAAAAGAGAGAAAAGAATATATTACAAATGAAATCAAATAATTAGAAAGATAGAATTCATTCCGCAAAGCCTGAAACCTAATTATTTCTCTTTCACACTTTCTGATATCTATAAAGGGAAGATCGTCCTCTGCCCAGCACCAGACTATTAGAGAAAAAAATCCTCCCTCCATTCCCAGAAGCATCACTAGCCCCATCCATAACAAAGACCACCAGCTTCAACAAAATCTGAGAGAAGAGTGCAGAGTCACATGAAACCACAAAACATCACTCAGCGCTCTGGGGTGCCAGGTGCCAGCTGCCCTGTGCACACAGGGTGGTTTCAAAATTATCCTGCAGGACAAACAGCGGTTCTATGTCTCCTCAGAAGATAAAAGGAACTCTACTTTCTGTCTTCCTATAACTTTTAGGACTGTGATTATTTCCACTCACTCAGGCTAGAAGAGGCACCTGGTTGTAACATCCAACACAGACAGAGCCAAAACACAGATGCAGCACACAGTGAGCTCTCGGCAGCTGACGGAGAAGGTCTTGTAGACACAGGGTCTGAGACCACCGTTTGGTAGATGTAGATGAGTGGTAGAAAAGGTTAGCTGCAAAGACAGATGTTGAGAGAAGAGGAATGACCAGAATGGAGGGAGGGAGGAAGGAAAGGAGGAAGGGAGAAAGGAAAAAAAGAGGGAGGGAGGAAGGGGAGAAAGAAGAGAGAGTTAAAATAACTGCTGGATGATTTTCCAGATCCCTTGAGGAGTGGCTCTGAATTCTTCCTATTCCATTAGAATGTTTCATTTGACAACACCACAGTGTTCAACTAATATAGATGTCCCTATCAAGTTCCCTTTTACCTCTGAGTTGGATTTTGTTTATGACAACTGATTCCTGATTTCTTAAGAAAAAGCAGTTTGGATGATGGGGGTGGGAGAGGGAGGGGGGAAAGAAAGAAAGAAAGAAAGAAAGAAGGAAGGAAGGAGGAAGGAAGGAAGGAAAGGAAGGAAAGAAGGAAGGAAGGAAGGAAGGAAGAAAGGAAGAAAGAAAGAAAAAGCAGTTTGGGTTGATGTCATTTAGTTAATTGTCACTTCCGTTCCTTACCCTAAAAATGGGTACCAAAAAATTCCAAACAGTTTCCTCTGGATGAAAGGCCTTGTCACGTGGCTTCAGTCTACCTCCTTCCATCATGGTGGGTCTTCTAAAGATCTCATACAAAATTCTTACAAAGATAAAACATCAAGACCCAACTCAAGTGCTGGGATTCTCTCCCATTCACTGGAAGGTGATTGATCAGTCAAGAAAGAAGACTGACACCGCATACCAAAGTGCATGGGTCCCCAGGGCCAAGACAGGAGAAGTCAAGCCCATTTGAATCTGTAGGCCCAAAGAATAAAATCTCCTATTAACACAGTCTCTTTCTGAAACCTGGTGTTTTTTATGGATCTGGCATCACTTTACAGGCAATATGACACTGCTGATAGTGCCCCTGCCAGGTCCCAACCACAGCCTCTCCTAAAGTGACCTGTGAGTTTTATATTTGTGTTCTTTTGCCTCACCCCTAAGATGCCACGTCCTCCACCGTCTCAATTCATGGGCTCTGTCTTGCTTCTCTTTCATTGGATTCCTGCTCTTTCTACCCCTTTGGAATCAACCAGTCTGTTCCCCAAACTCAATTTCAGTTGGAATACAGATCAGAACTTCCCCTACCCAGTGGCCCACAGCAGAAGGCCAGCCCCACCCAGGCCTGTGCCCAGTTCCACTGCTTTAACCCCAGGCTACATCACAGGGCGTGGCCTACAAATACCATGTGGCACCCTCTTGCCCATAAATGTAACTCTGGCCTTGATTTATTTCATAATTTAAACTACCTTAGGGGCCAGGCACAGTGGCTCTTGCCTATAATCCCAGTACTTTGGGAGGCCGAGGTGAGAGAACTGCCTGAGCCCAGGGCTTCAAGACCAGTTTGGGCAACTTGGTGAGACTGCAACTTTACAATAAATCAAGAAAAATTAGCTGAACCTGGTGGTGCATGCTTGTAGTTCCAACTATTTGGAAGGCTGAGGTGGAAGGATCACCTTAAACAGCAGGTAGAGACTGTGGTGGCTGTGAGTGTACCACTGTACTCCAGCCTGGGTGACAGAGTGAGACTCCTACTCAAAAAAATAAAAAACTATCTCAGGGACAGTATATTAATTAGCACCTTGGGAGGTCTAAAAAGTTACTTCTAGCAAATATTTTAGCAATGTTTGGTTTTTCTCCTTGACAATTTTAAACATGCTTATTTTCTAGTCTCCTTCTGAATGAGGGTCTAATTATATTGACTGTTATTTCTGATGATCCTGGATTGTTTCCTCCTGCATTTTGTAATTTAGAATTGTGAACTCATGTTTGGTGGGGCTTTAACTATAGGAATCTGTGCAGTTTAGGTTGAAAATGTCTTTCTGGAGAAGGCTTTTAATTACTTCTAAGGGGGAAACAGTATTATAAACCTGGGATTGCTTTTTATAGTACTTTCGTGGAGAATCTAGGCCTCCCAGACAGTGTAAGTTTGAACCCTAAACCTGAGTGAGCACAGCCTAAAGGTCTCAGGTTTTTCATATTTGGGGAGTTTCTTTCCACATTAGATCAGGTCTAGCACAAAAACTTCCTTCAAGTCTCCCTTTGGAAGGAGATTAATATTTTCAGTTCTCTCCTTTCACAGATCTAGTTATTCAAGAGTTATTTAGTTAAGGGTCTTAGATCCAAATTTGTGCCCCTGATGGGCCCAGAGATTTGTCCCCATAAAAGGTTTATACTTCCAGCCGGGCTCAGTGGCTCAGCCTGTAATCCCGTGCCTTTGGGAGGCTGAGGTGAGTGGATTGCCTGAGCCCGTGGGTTTGAGACCCAGCTGGGCAACTTGGCGAGACCTCATCTCTATAATAGATCAAAAATTACCCGGGCGTGGTAGCGTGCGCCTGTAGTTCCAGCTACTTGGGAGGTTGAGGGGGAAGGATCGCCGGAGCCCAGCAGGTCGAGGCTACGGTGGCCGGGAGCGGCCACTGCACTCCAGTCTGGGTGACAGAGTGAGACTCCAACTCAAAAAAAAATAAAATAAAAAAGGCTTATACTTCTATGGCCATTAAAACTGAAATCTATTGTTAATCATACTGGCAAAAAACCCAAGCCTAGAGCAGTTAAAAGATCAGTTTCTAGGACATTTTCCTTACTTTCTTATCAGCATTTAAAAACATGCTTGCATCACATAAAGAAAGAACTGAGTACCACATGTTCTCACTCATAAGCAGACCCTGAACAATTATTATAATACTATAAGAAAGGGATCAGCAGTAGTGGGAAACTGCCAGGGGAGGGAGAGCGGGCACATTTCATCAATAAGGGTAACTGATCACAAACTAGGTGAAGTGGGGACCAAAGGGAAGCCCAAACTTTACCCGTACAATGACTATTTGTATACCTAACCCTGAATTGTACCCATCTTTAAAATAAAAATAAAAAACAATTAAAAAAAGTGCCTGCTGTATTTTTGCCAAATATATCTAAGTGATTTGTAGTAGAAGAGTTTTCAGATGATCTAGACAGCAATATTGCTAGAAATCAAGGTATTGTTATTTTTCATGTATTTATACTTTGGACTTTTCTGTTCTTGCTATCTAGCAAGATTCCTTCAGAAATGGGGTCATTTCTGAAAATGGGCTGGTTTAATAACCATGTTTGATCTTTTATAGGTTTACATTGTGAATATCTTCTTAGGCAAAGTGAAAAGATTTGTGCAATTAGTTCCCTCCTTTATCAACAGGACCAATCCGTGTGGGGGGTACAGTTCCTCCTTCTGTTCACCCTCATAGACATGGCTGAGGGCTGACCTCACACTTGCCATAACAAAACAGAGAGTGTGTATGCCTTCTTACAGGAAGGTTCCTGGGAACCAGTTTTGGAAAGAAAAAATAAAAAAGGAACAGTCTCATTCTCAAAGAAATCTGGATCTCCCTGGGAAAATCGGGATTTATTCCTTCAATTTAATATTTGAAACTCTTTCCATTTTCTGTTTTTCTTTGGCTTGACATTAATAGAAATCCTTGAATGGGATTTACGAGACCATGTCTTTACCACACCAAAATAAATTCCCCATGTGATTACTCTATTTAATCAAACCCAACAATTTATTTTTAAATCTATTATTCTATCAGATTGAATAATAATATTAGAGGAATTATTTCAAAAAAAGTAAGAATGATAATGAAAAAGTGGGTAGGGTAATGCAAATTTCATGTGCTGGGTAGAATATCCTGGAGGACTTGAGATTTTTGAGAACTGTTAACAATGTAATTTCTCTCATAATTTTCCAGATCTCCTTAGAAATGGTACTGGTTAGCTGCCCTTGGACTTCTGCTTTACTGGCTACCCATGCAGTCAGACAGTGCTTGGATCTAGACTAAATTCTTCCTTCTGCAATTCAAGTGTGTTTCCTCTTGTTCTATTCCTAATGAAGACCAGATTCCTGGAAACAGCCTTCATCTTCTCCAAGACACCCCCTCGATGAGCATTCCATCGCACTTACTTACCCGGCCTCTACGGAGGAGGTCCTGACGGGGGAGGTTCAAGATCAAACACCATGTCTCTCTTCACAAGCTAACAAGTGTAATCTTCTCCTTTCTGGTCTTATTAACTGTGAGACTCTCTCTTCAGGTCACACATGGACGCCAAGGGGGCCACGGAAAGCGGATCGTGTTTAAGTCCCGCAGAGGCTTGAACGCGTGACCCTAGTAAACACTTCCCAAGTCATGCCGTTCAATGAGCAATTACAACTTGAGCTTCTCCGTCATCAGAATAAAATGGATGAGTCTTCAATGACCCTGTTGTTCTAAGAAACAATTCTGTTTCTGGCACAGATTGATATCATTCAAGGGTAAGCTTTGGTCTTGCCTCTGCTTCTCGGTGACCTGTTTCCAAAGTGAAGTAAGATAGAGCATTCATTCAAAATCGGTGAATCTGGATAATGAGATTCTATCACTTCTACTCACCACCTGTCCCTCATCCCAGCTCTTCCTCTCCTCCACCCCAAACACACCCAGAAAGCCTTTTATTTTAATATCTGATGTCTGCATCTGACACTTTCTGATATTACACACTGTCCACCTTGTTTTCCTTCCCCCAGAGAGTGACCACATATTCATGGTCATTCCAAAAGACCAGAGGACAAAGCTTTAATGACTATCGTGCCTGCTAATTATTCAGTACTTCTTATATCCCAGGATTTCGGGTGACTGCTTCATATAAGTGACCTCACTTTACTTTTTTTTTTTTTTTGAGTTGGAGTCTCACTCTGTCGCCCAGACTGGAGTGCAGTGGCCGCTCCCGGCCACCACAACCTCGCCTGCTGGGCTCCGGCGATCCTTCCGCCTCAGCCTTCCAAGTAGATGGAATTACAGGCATGCGCAACCACGCCCTGCTGATTTTTTTATTTATT
>NW_007050357.1:108377-113536 GCF_000164805.1 Carlito syrichta
GGTCGAGGCTGCAGTGTCTGGGAGCGGCCACTGCACTCCAGTCTGGGCGACAGAGTGAGACTCCAACTCAAAAAAAATGGTGGGAGGAAATGTGGACACAGAAACAGGTACATGGGAAAATGTCACGTGATCGTGAAGGCAGCCATCTCCAAACCAGAGAGAGGCTGAGGACAAATCCTCCCCTCAGTGGTTGGAAGGGACCAGCTGACACCTCGGTTTCACACTTCTAGTATCTCGAACTGTGAGACAATACATTTCTGTTTTTTAAGCCACTCTGTTTGTGGTACTTTTTATAGCAGCCCTGGAAAAGTAATGTAGAACCCTACTATTTAAGCCTTTTTTTAAGAGAAAGGGTCTCGTTTGTCACCTAGACTGGAGGGCAGTGGTGCAATCATAGCTCACTCTAACCTCAAACTCCTGGGTTCAGGCGATCCTCCAGCCTCAGTCTTCCAAGTTGCTGGACCTATGACACCTTCTTATTTTTTTATTTTTGGAGATGGGCTTTATGCTATGTTGCCCAGGCTGGTCTCGAACTTCTGGCCTCAAACAGTCTTCCTGCCTGGATATCCCAAAATGCTGGGGTTACAGGCATGAATCACTGTGTCTGGCCTACAACTTAAGCCTTATTTCCTTTTCATAAACAAAGAAACTGAGGCATAGGATGATTGAGGGCCTTGTCCAAAGTCATGTGAGTCACAAGTTTGATGCAGATCTGTTTTGTTCCAAAGCCTATGTTCTTTTCATTATATCATGCTGCCTCCAAACTCATTTCATATGACCTCAAGTTGTTAGTTATTTTCTTTATCTATACATCAAAGAACACTTCAAAGTGGGGACCAAAGGGAGGCCCAAACTTTTCCTGTACAATTTCCACTTGAATACCTAATCCTGAATTGTACCAGACATCTTTAAAATAAAATATAAATTTAAAAAAATTTAAAAATTAAAACCACACACACACACACACACACACACACACTGCACATGGCTGACAGAGTATACCTCGAATTGTACAGTCCAGGTATTTTTGTATCGTTTATCCTGAGGATAACTTTCTGAAAACCACCTTCCCATATTTGGGGAGAGAGTTATCATAGAATGCTCAGAATGTCAGGAGAGCCAGTGACCTGGTCAGGAAAGGTAGGGTGTTCACTGGCACCAAAGCTACCAGCTACCTTACCCCAGAAAAGGTAAGTTTAAAAAGATGAGTTAAAAGGTGAGTTAAAAGATGAAAAAGGTGAGTTAAAAAGATGAAACCAGTCATGAGTGGGAGGGCCTCTGGCAGTCGAAGGAGGCTATGGAGGCTGGTCATGGGGAATGAAGGGAGAAAGGGCTATTTCCCTGGAAGAGGACCCAACGGGTAAGAAACAGCACAGAAGGCTGAGGCGGAAGAATCGCCGGAGTCCAGCAGGTCGAGGCTGCAGTGGCCGGGAGCAGCCACTGCACTCCAGTCTGGGCGACAGTGAGACGCCAACTCAAAAAAAAAAAAAAAAAGAAACAGCACAGGCTGGGAGAGAGGCGATCCAATGCCAGAGAACAAGAGGCTGCTGCAGACAAAGGCCTGTGAGAAAAGAAAAGATTGTCCAGTTTTTAACATGACCAAAACTTTGTTATACTCTCAGACAGGATGTGGAAAAGGAGAGCCCAGTGGTTACCGCAGGATTGGAGAGCACTTCCTAAATACGGTGGTTGTTTCCCTTTTTTTAAATTTTTTTCTCTTTTTGAGTCAGAGTCTCACTCCATCACCCAGATTGGAGTGCAGTAGTGTGATTACAACTCACCTCAGTCGCTAGATGCTGGACTCAGGTGATCCTTCCACTTCAGTCTCCCAAGTAGCTGGGACTACAGGTGCACATCTCCAAGCCTGGCTGATTTTGTTGTTGTTGTTGTTGTTGACATGAGGTCTCACTATGTTATCCAGGCTGGCCTCGAACTCCTGCCTTGGCCTCCCAAAGTGCTGGGATTATAGGCATGAACCACCACACTCAGCCCTTCCTTAAGTTTTTTCTTTACTTTTGGTTGCTATTGTTGGAAAGTTCCTTTTGCTGAGCTCAAGACCAGGGCAATTCTTGGTTTTGCTATTTCCACCTGAAAGCCAAAGTTTCTAGAGAAAAAGCACATTAGGAAGGCTGAGGAGCTGTGGGAGAGCAGACAGGCAGTAGTGACGTGCGGAGACTCACCTTCGGTAACATCGATGTGTAAGACACAGCTCTGCCCTGAAATCAGGCCTCATCTTCTCCATTGTCAAGTTCACCCAATAAAGACTACCCAACATTCAACTGACAAATCTTTACTAGGCAGCTACTATGTGCCTGGTACTGTTTCAGTATTCCCAGGACAAAGTTCGTGTTCTCATGAAGATTAAATTCTAGAGTGGGTAGAAGGAAAGGGGAAAGAAAGACGACAAACTAAAACACACATACAATGTAACTCCCTCCTCACAAAAAAACTCCCTCCTCACAAATACAGTCATGGGCATTCTCTTTTGCATTTCTTGGCATCTTATTAGTCAGAGTCATTCATCTGCCAGGGAACCATGAGAGATTATGGGAATGCAATAGACGTGCAAAATGATGTAAAGAGTTAAAACTTAGTTTCTGGCCAGGTGCAGTGGCTCATGTCTGTCATCCCAGCATTTTGGGAGGCTGAGGTGGGAGGATCACTTGAACCCAGGAATTCGAGATCATCCTGAGCAACATAGTGAGAAACAGAAACATGAGCTGGGTGTAGCGGCATGTGCCCTGTAGTCTCAGCTACTCAGGAGGCTGAGACATAAGGATCACCTGAGCCCAGGAGGTCGAGGCTGTGGTGAGCCATGATTGTGCCACTGCCTCCAGCCTGGGCTGTTAACAGAGTGAGATCCCAAGTTAGAAAGAAAAGGAAGGAAGGAGGGAAGGGAGAGAGGGAGGAAAGGAAAGAAAGAGAGAGAGGAAGAGAGAGAGAAAGAAAAATAGAGAGAGAGAATGAGAGAAAGAGAGAGAAGAAGAGAAAAAGAGAGGGAAGAAATAAAGAAAGAAATAAGGAAAGAAAGAAAAAGAGGGAGGGAGGGAGGGGAAGGAGGGGAAAAGAAAAGAAAAAGAAAAACCTAAGTTTCTGACATTCAAATAGAATTTCTAAGTCAACAGCAAGAAACTAACCCTTGAATCCCAGGATGTTTGAGCAAACACTGTTGAGAGGCCTGGTTGACCAAACCACAGAGTTTTAAGTATACCTGGAGTCTATTCATACCCGAAGTCCAGAGAAGGACACAGGGCAGAGGGAGTCGAAAATCTAAGCAATGGAGAGTGGAAGAGAAGAGGAAGTAAAGCACCTGCTTTTCTTTCTCTGCCCCACTTCCTCTGGCCCCACCTCGAACATCTGGGTGGATGTGGAGAAACCTGTACACACTTGGGTTTGTGGCTCACCTCCACAGATGCCAGACAGGGCCACCATGTAAACAGCAGGAAGCCAAGTTAAACCTGAATTTCAGATAAACAGCAAATGGTTTTTAATGCAAGTATGTCTCATGCAATACTTTGGACGTGCACTCAATTTTTTCCGTTGTTTATCTTCAGCCTGGCAACCCTCCCCCAGGAGACCCTTTAGCCTGGGGCTGTGGCCCTGTAGGGCATGGGGTGCACAGATGCGAACACACACACACACCATGTGAGGGTGTTGCCAGCTAGGCCTAAGTAAGTATTCTCACTCTACATGTGAAGTTCTTGGCTAGTCTGGTCTATAGTAAGTGCTCAATAAATAACATTCATTATTATTATTGTTATTATTATTATTATTATAGCAATTAGGGAGACAGCCTCTTAGGTTTCTGGAGGAGATGTGGGGGCAGGAGAAGGGGGGTGTGGCAAGCAGGAAGAGGAGCACCAGAGCTAGTACTGAGTATTCCGGGGGGCGCATTGGCACCAAGTGGCAAGGCTGCTGGGAGCTAAAAGGTTAGTGAGGCCTACTGACCTCAGGACCCTGTTTAGAAGCTAGCCCTCCTTGGGGATCAGAGTTTCACTGGCCCTGGGCCAACAGACTCAACAAATGCAGAGCTCAACAGCACAAAGTACTACAGGCCTGGAAATACGAGAGAGGAGACCAAAAAAAAAAAAAAAAAAACCACCCAGAATTATCTTCTGGAGGGCGGGACATCTTGTAGTACAGTCTTCTCTTGCTAGTAAGTATTCCAAGAACCCATCAGCATCAATGGGCCAGCTAGTGTTGTTGTGAGAGGCAGCGGTCAGCTTTGGTGAATTTTTTTTTTTGGAGATTCTTTCAACCCGTGTGCCCATTTGATGATGGGTGATTTACGAGCACACCGACCCACACTGCGCCAAGTGTTCAGTTTGAGGCCAGAACGGCACGACTCCCGTGCCTCGCCCTCCCTAGTCACCCGGTCTCACTCCAAGTGACTTGCTTTTGTTTCCCCAGATGAAAAAAGTCCTCCGAGGGAAGCATTGTGCTCATGTGGAAGAGGTGAAACAAAATAAAACAAAATGGCAGAAGCACTTTTTTAAAGGCATCAAAATTGATGAGCTCAAAAACTGTTTTGAGAAGTGGAAAAAGCATCTCGATAGGTGTATTGCATCAAATGGAGAGTCCTTTGAAGGTGACTGAAGTTTAAACATGTAAGGATAGACATACAACTTTTTATAAATAAATCCTAGATTTGGGTTCCCCCTGTACAGTAGCCCACCACGCTCCCCGCCAGGAGACCCATTCGATGTGTAGGAGACCCTGAGTGTGTGTCCTTTATAGTAAGTGGAGAAAAGGAGTTACAACTGCCTTGGAAAACTGCTGAAAAGCCAGCTACCAATTAAAACAAAAAGAATATTTTTTATTATTGAATCAAACTCAGGAAAAGCATATAGTGATCAGCTCTGCCTTCTGACCTTATGGCAAAATCTTCCTAATTAGTAATGTAAAATCTTTTGGAAAATGAAAAGAATGTCCTAAGATCAAATTAAAAAGTAAACATGGGCCAGGCTCGGTGACTCAGCCTGTAATCCCAGCACTTTGGGAGGCCGAGGCAAGTGGATTGCCTGAGCCCGCGGGTTCATGACCAGCCTGGGCAACTTGGCGAGCCCTTGTCTCTACAATAAAATAAAAAATAGCCGGGTGTGGTAGCGTGTGTCTGTAGTTCCAGCTACTTGGAAGGCTGAGGCGGAAGGATCGCTGGA
>NW_007050357.1:113943-163625 GCF_000164805.1 Carlito syrichta
TTTTTTTTTTTTTTGAAGGGAGGTGACTTTATTCCAAAAGCTAGCAGATGGGGAAATGGCCAGGCTCATGCCTCAAAGAAACCATTTCAAATTTTTAGGCTGAGTGCAAGGATTTAAGAAGACTGCGTTTGAGCTCTCCCCTGGGGAAAAAAAAGAGAGAGAGAGATAGAAACTTGGTATGCAGGTGTGGTACAGTGTGTGTCTTGATGGTTTATCTTGGGTGGTGGTCCTCTTGGAGGTCTGGTTGATATTATCTCGTCAGCTCTATCTCTCTTTTTTTTTGAGTTGGAGTTCTGTCGCCCAGCCTGGAGTGCAGTGGCACACTCACATCCACCCCAGCGTTGACCTGCTAGGCTCCGTCTGGCAAACTTTCTGCCTAAGCCTTCCAAGTAACCGAAACTACAGGCACGCGCTACCATGCCCCGCTAATATTTTATTTACTGTAGAGATGAGGTCTCAAACCCGTAATCTCAGGCAATCCACTCACCTCGGCCTCCCAAAGTGCTGGGATTACAGGCTGAGCCACTGAGCCTGGCCAGCTCTATCTCTTTAGAGCAATGCTTTGTGACAATCAAATGCATCCTGGCCTGATATTTTCAAGGTTTCTTTTTCTCATTTACTTTTAATGAAGCTACTGTGAGTTAGTGGAAGCAGCTAGTAATACTTTTTAGTGACATGTTGACACAAAGTGGAGGTATCTATTTGTAACAGAGTGAACTGTTGCCTTACAAATGCTTACATCACTGTTGTCCCTTTGAGAAAAATGTCTATTTTGTTAGGAAATTAGGCTAAACCAAACAACTAAATCCTAATAGTGTTAAGCACCACAAAGTCATTTCATTTGCTTTCAGATATCTAATGTTTTTGTGGTCTGTTCAAGTTTTTTCCTAAATGCCTTCCCCAATATGAACTGTGTGTTAAGGTTCTGCTATTGTATGAATGTTCCCCTCCAAAACTCACATTGCAATTTAATTGCTAATGTAGCTATTGAGGGGTGGGACCTTGCAGCAGTGATTAGGTCATGAGGACTCTGCCCTCACGGTGGATAAAAGCTGCTATTGTAGGAGTGGGTAGTTATACAGGAGGGGGCTCCTGACAAGAGGACAGGTTTAGCCCCTCTCTCTCTCCATCACTTACAATTGTCACTTGGCTCTCTACTTTCTGCCATCAGATGACACAATCAGAAGGTCCTCACAAGATGCCGGCACCATTCCCTTGGACTTCCCTGCCTCCAGAACCATAAGCTAAATAAATTCTTTTCTTCATAAATTGCTCAGTCTGTGATATTGTTGTAGTGGCAGAAAATGGACTAAGACAGTTTCCATCAGAGGAATTATAAGGCAGAGCAAACCACTATAAGAAGAATGCTACCACCGGGCTCAGTGGCTCAGCCTATAATCCCAGCACTTTGGGAGGCTGGGGTGAGTGAATTGCCTGAGCCCATGGGTGCAAGACCAGCCTGGGCAACTTGGCGAGACCTCATCTCTAAAAAAAAAAAAAAAAAAAGTTAGCCAGGCATGGTAGCGTGCCTGTAGTTCTGGCTACTTGGAAGGCTGAGGTGGAAGAATCACTGGATCCCAGCAGGTCGATGATGGGGTGGCCGTGAGTGTGCGTGCCACTGCACTCCAGCCTGGGCAAAGGAATGAGACAGCAACTCAAAAAAAAGAAAAGAAAAATGCTACCAAAAGAAAAGTAAGGAACATTATAGTATATGAAAGTGTTTTATTTACAGTAAGGAAGATACAAATATAAGGTTTTCTTGTTATTAATAATTTGACCTAAATTTCAAATTTAGAACAATTTCCTAAAATTTAACTTTCTTAGTAAACACTTTCTTCATCAACTATACAAGTTAATGTGCTAAACTGATTAGAGAAGACTGGATAAAGTACTGAAATAGTTAAGTAGGTCTTTGTAACATTGTTTCATTTTAATTACAAAACATGTATAGAGTCAATTACGTTATTGGACTCTAGAAGACCTATGATGAGTTGAACACTTAGACCCTGTAGGAACTTAGATTTGTAAATCTTTGATCAAGTCTTATATTTGTATTAATAACATCCTCAAAGGACATTTACTAGGCAACAATGTTGATGACAGGTCAACTTTATAACTATCAAGTGTGTTACTCAAATATTTGAAACTAACAAAGTCACATTTTTTAAAGTGCACAATTAGTACATTAATAATTCAGATTTATAAGTTCTTAGCCAATTCAGTGTCCTGAGATTCATAGCAACTTCTCCCCAGTTGTTTTTATGAAGTAAACCAGGTGAATCATGTAATGTTCAGGTCTTCGTGAGGGCAGCAGAAACCAACATCAGCACCAAATGCAACATGTAATCCCTTGGGACTGCTTTTTAGAAGAACAGAGTAAATTCTGACCCTGTGCAGAAAATCTGAACTTTAGATAATTCCTGACAGGTCATTTTTTTCCAGCTTTAATGAGGAGGCAATTTGCAATTGATTGTTCAGAATTGTAATTATAGCAACTAAAATAGAAAATGAAAAAACCAAGATATTGATTTTTAAAATCATCAGGATCATATAGTCTTGATAAGACTTTATCAATTCAGGTCACTAGATAAAACAAAATATTAATCTTCTGTCACTTTTCAAATGGCTTTTGACATTAAGTAGTCAGACCTGCAATTGATATACAGAGGCCACTTGTTTAACAGTTTAGAGTCACTGTTTTTCCTTGTTATCCTTCCTTTTGACCTTTTCATTCCTAAAGATGTGTCCACTAGAGATGATAAATGGAAACAAGTGAAATTCAAATTAACACGGCAATTCTGGCAAAATATGGATGGAGAGGAGTATGAAGTGATGGACTACAGTTAGCATCAAGTACTTGATCCTAAACATAATAGTCACCTCACTAAATCCTTAGTTAATTAATTAGGGACTCAACTAACTTTTGCCTTCTGGTCACTAGCACTGCAAATCAGAAGTTGACTGCGATGATAACACCATGCTACCGATGACCATAAGTTCTATTTTTAAATGGGAGAATCAACATCAACTCGAAATGCACATGACATTATTATTCCAGTCTCACAGAGTACTTGAAAACCACAGCTGTTGATAATGTTTTTGATTTGCCAGAGCCTGTAATAGTCCACTTACTTAGCCTTGAACATGGCATTTGTACCACATTAAAGTTTGGCAAGTCTAATCTTTGCTAACCACTGGCAAATGTGAACACGCTATAAAATAGAAAAATATACTTCAGCCAAAGCCATTATCAGGTACATGTTTGTTTGGGCTTGACTAAGACATCCCTAATTTGTTCATGCATCCTTGGCATCTTTACATTCTGTGTGATGATCTTGCCTGCAATTTATGTTGTATGTGCCTAACAGACAACTTGACTCTAAGCACTGGTAGAGAAAGAAAAGAGGAGAGAAAGAAAGAAATCCCATTTACCTCTGACAGTGAGAATGAACACCCACAGACTTTTTTTTTTGAGCTGGAGTCTCACTGTCGCCAAGGCTGGAGTGCAGTGGCACGCTCACAGCCACCGCAGTCTCAACCTGCTGGGCTCAGGTGATTCTTCCACTTCAGCCTTCCAAGTAGCTGGAACCACAGGCGTGCGCCACCCCATCCAGCTAATTTTTTTGACTTATTGTACAGATGAGGTCTCACCAAGTTGCCCAGGCTGGTCTTGAACCCCTGGGTTCAGGCAATCCTCCCGCCTCCGCTTCCCCAGATGCTGGGATTACAGGCATGAGCCACTGCGCTGGACTTCCACAAACTCATACCGGGAACTCTTCCAATGGTGACCATCCAGTGGCAGCCTTCCCCAGTCTGCCATCCTCCTGTCCCACACTTAAAACATTTTTGAGGACAGGCACATTCTCTTTCATACCAGCCCATGAGAGAACAAACCCTTGCATTTATCTGGGAGCAATTTCCAAGAGGCAAAACTATGTGATCGGGTCTTTACCTACACTGAGTTCAAGGAAACCATCACCTGTTGACACCCAATACCAGGGCTGGGCTGGGCTGGGAGGGTGAGCTGCAGTCTGAAAATTCACACGTCCACAGAGGCAGCATCAGGCTGGCAGTGCCTGATCTGAGATGGTGGTGGTATTCTGCTCATCTATCCATGTGGTAAGGCCATTCAGGTCAGGGTAAAGTTTGTGACAGTCACACTCTCCCCTCAACAGGCCTTATAAAAAATTTCCCATCAAACTCCCATTTACTAACTTCCCTATGTAATAACTTGAGAGCCTTTCAAACATGGCATCATCTTCTTTTTCTTTCCTTTTTTTTTTTTGAGACAAGGTACATGATGTGATCATAGCTCATGCAGCCTCAACCTCTTGGGCTCAAGTGATCTCCCACCTCCACATCCAGCAAATTTTCCTAGGTTTTGTAGAGATGAGGTCTTGCTATGTTGCCCAGGCTGGTCTGCAACTCCTGGATTGAAGCGATCCTCCTGTCTTGGCCTCCCAAAATGGTGGGATTACAGGCATGAGCCACCATGCCCAGCCAAAACACATTTATCTCATATCATGTTGTGAAGTAGAAAAGTTAGGAATTATGTCATTGTTCTTTTTAATGTATAGAATGAAAAAGAAAGGTGAATTCCCGCAGCAAGACCAGAATTCACATGCCCTCTCCCAGTCTCCACACATGCCCGGTCTTCAGGGTCTTGTGGCAGGGACCACATTCTATGTATACTCTTTAGTGCCCAGGAAATGGACACCAGTCATGAGTGGCGAACACGGAACATAACCTAAGGAAATACAACAAGCCAACCAAACCCAAAGAAACAGATCCATCTTCCTTTTTTAAACATTTTTAGGCTTAAAAGAAAAATTTTTATTGTAATAAAATATACATACAACTTACCACCTTCATCATTTAAGTGTACAGTTCAGTGGCATTAAGTACAGTAAGTTCACTTTTGTATGCAACCACCATCACCACCCACCTCCAGACCCTTCTCATCTTCCCAAAATTAACCTCTGTACCCATTAAACAATAACTTCGTTATTCCCTCCCTCGGCCCCTGGCAAACGACACTCTACTCTTAGACTACTTTCAGACTCAATTTTTTGGTTTTTGTTTTCTGAGTTGGAGTCTCACTCTGTCATCCAGGCTGAAGGACAGTGGCATGATCATGGCCACCTCAGCCTCAACTTGCTGGGCTCAGGTGATCCTTCCGCCTCAGTCTTCCAAGTAGTTGAAACTACAGGTGCCCGCCACCATGCTTGGCTCATTATTTATTGTAGAGAAGAAGTCTTGCCAAGTTGCCCATGCTGGTCTCAAAGCCCTGCGCTCAGGCAGTCCTCTCACCTCCGCCTCCCAAAGTGCTGGGATTATATACATGAGTCACTGCACCCAGTCAGATTCAGTTTCTTCTCTCACTTAATAAACGAGGGGTTCCATTGCTGACTAATGGATTGCTTCTATATGTGGAAGCCTTCTTGCATACATGTAATTGAGTTTACTGCAGAGAAAGGTAACAGAAAACAGAGCTATAGAAAGAAGAGATGGAGACACGAGCTGGATGAGGGTTTCCACACCGGGTGTCCTATCCACAGGCATCAACATCGCTGCCACGGATCCGCCCGACTTTTTCGAATCAAGAAGTTGATCTTGCGAGCCATTTCCATGTTGTAGATTCGCCAGCAGGTTTCGTAGCTTTCCCTCTGTCGCCGGTGGCATGGCTTCTCATAGTGCCGCCGATGCTTAATGTCCCCCATGAGGCCATCCGTGGTCAGGATTCTGTTTAGAGTCCTGTATGCCCCTTCCACATTCCCTTCCTGGACCATCACAGTCCTGGCAATGAACTTCAGATGTTTTGCCATGATCTTGAGTTTACGTCTCCACTCCGCAGTTCCATGCCTCACCACCCCCCCGCTCCCAGTCGTCTCACCATCTTCCTAACCACCATTTACTGGCCACTTGTTCGTTCCACAGTGACTGGGCTTCTGCAAAGTTCCAGATGCTGTTCCTGACATCAGTGAGGAAGGTATGTGGACAGCAGTTATCACAGGGCCCGATGTGTGGGGGGCAAGCCAACGAAAGTAACTTCCCTTCCTTCTCAAACACTTACCCTTGGACTAATCGGTTGATCAGAACTAATATGCAGTCCAAAGCACAAGAGTCACTTCCACTCCGAGTCACCACCCTCTATACAGCCCTGTCTGTGGTTACACACGGTGACTCTGGGCGTGAGCAACTGAGCCAGGGAGAATAAACCACACTCAGGCAAAATCGTAGTTTATAACTCTTGGTTTGCTATTTTTTGTTGGAAAGGGGGAGAGCTAAAGGCCAGACAAGTGTGCTTTTGCCAACAGATTTTAGCTGTGTGCGTGCGTGGACTTGGGGAAGGAGGTGTTATTGATCTAGGCAAATAACTTGCAATTGAAAATAATCGTTCGCTTTCTTCTCTGTCTGGCTGAATTTAACTTTCATTGGCAAGGAATTTACACAACTTCAACCTATAGACATAACCTCAAGGCCAACACCTTCTGCACTATCTTGCGTCCTATTTACTTTTTGCTTTGTGTGTGTGTGCACACGCGTGTGCACTCGCGTGCACATGCACGTGCTTGGCTCTGAAGGCCAGGTCAGAGGTGAAGGGCAGGCTAATCTGAGGCTTCACCTATTTGTACGTTTCAGCAGTTTTCAGGGTCTCCGCTAACCGCCACCACCAAATTGTTCACGGGGCAATCCACACTGATCCCAGGGACTTCCAAAGGAACAGATCCTTCTGCAAACACAGACTTCACAGCAGCCACAAGCCCAGGACGTTTGAAGAACTCATCTACGACCTCTACTGGTCACGTTAGCAAAATACAGCGGCTGCCGCTCCTTCACATGCGTTTTCACATTCTCATTCATTTATCTGAAAATACTTTTTAAAAAATAAATCCCTTCTAGCGCCTACTATGTGCCGAGCACTGTTTCAGGGTAACAATGTAACAAAGACAAACCCTTGCCTCTTACAGTTTAGAGACACTTAAACTGTCAATGTGATCAATAAGTTTATTGTAGAACATTTTAGAAGGTGACAGGTGCTGTTAGAAAGAGAAAAGCAGACCCAGGTGAAGGGAATCAAAAGCGCTGAGGAGACAGAGCCAGAGAGGCAGGTTGCAGGATTAGGTTGGGAACCAGGACAGGTGTCTGTAAGAAGTGAATAAGCAAAGTTTTAACGGAGACGAGAGCCTCAGAGGCTCAAGATCGAGCACACAGTAGGTTTCCAAGTCGGTTCAATTAGACATTACCTGGAAGCAGTGTCCCTTTTCACAGAGAGCTTCTAAAGAGGCCTGGTTGGACTTTGTGTTCGAACCCAGTGTCGGTCAGTTCTGCTGCAGCATCAAGCACCAAGTTCTCAGGGGCATGAAAAACAAGTCTGTATTTCTTGCTCGTGTTTCCTGAGAACTGCAGGCTGCCCTTGGCTCGGCCCCTTATGTGTCTCAGTCCGGAGGCCAGGGCTGGTTCTCGGGGAGGTCGAGGCTGAAGTGGGCCTCACCCGACCACAGCCCTTAAAGCTTCTGGCCACGGGATGCCCGTATCAAGTCGGCTCAAGTCCTACCGGCCAAAGACAGTGGAACTGGCCATGCCCAGAGTCAGTGGGGGCAGGGGCTAGGCAGGAAACAGTGATTGTGAACAAATGACACAACGTAGCCTTAATGAGCTCCTCTCTTTTCCCTTCAGTTTTCGGGGTCTGGGCCGATCGCCACTGCCGAGTGGTTCGTGTGTCAATCCACACTGATCACGGAGACATCCGAAATGAGCAGGTCCCGGTGTTAACACAGACGCAGGTCCAAGGTGAGTTGCAGGCCTCTGAGTCTTTGTGAAGGAGTGAAAGCAGACTGCATCTGAGGAGTAAAGGAGGTCGTGTTTGCAAAGGCACTTGGCACATCCCTGGCTTGTAGTGAGGCATCGATAGGTGCTGGGTGCTAGTACTGTGTGTGTGTGTGTGTGTGTGTGTGTGTGTGTGTGTGTGTGTGTTGTTTGTTTTTCTGTCTTCTTCCCAAGGCGGCACCACTCTGGCCCAATTCCTTTGGAGACTCGGGAGGCAGTGGCGACGTTGGAAAATTGAGGAGACTGGAATTCAAGAAATACAGATTCAGTCCTGATTCTAAATCCTGCATAAACGTCTAATCTATCAAGGGAGGTAGCTGGCCCAATGACCTCTAAGCTTCCTTCTCTCACCAACAACCTCAATTCGGGATCAAGCATTGGTTGTAGGCTCCTGCTTTAACACCAGGTGGCGCTAGACAATAATGTAATGGTCATCACCATTCGGCCTGTGTGTGAAATCCAGTTCCAGGCTACTTTTATTTTCTTCTTCCATGTGTATTGTTCTAAAGCAGAGCTCTTGCATCTGATGGTTCCTCAGAAGCCACCACTTTGAGGAAATGGCCTCCAAAAACATAAATGAAGCTCTCCAGTTCTCGGCCCTCACACCTGGGGAGCCAGGGGTCACTTTCTAGGTTTGCTTTTGAAATCTGGAAGCTTCTCAGAGCCAAGGCTTGGGATCCTCGGGGCTGTGCGGTGGGACCACAGCCCTAGCAGCCATGGGCTGGGTGCAGGGAGCCACCAGCAAGAAGAAGACTTGTTCAGGGGCGGATCAGGATCTGCTCACAGGTCTCAGCTGTGTGGGGGTGCCACCACAGACAAGGGGAAGCTGCAGCCACAACGGACTTGCCACCACCTGGCAACCTGTTTAAAAAGTGACTGCCAGTGGGATAAGTCACTGTGAAGGCTGATTTGGATAACTAGAAACACTAGGGCCACAGGCCACAAGAGGGCAGGTGGCTTTGGGGCGCACGCGGCTGCAGCTCTTGTGTCATTTGTGTGTACCAGGAAGACCTGGCACGTGGCCACTGCTCCTGCCCCGTTCATCTACACCGGGAAAACCTGGCACGTGGCTTCGGCTCCTGCCCATTTGTCTGACCAGGAAGACCTGACACGTGGTCGAGTCTCTTGCCCTGTTCATCTACACCCGAAAGACTTGGCACGCATCGCTGTTCCTGCCCCGTTCGTCTACACGCGGCCACTGGCACGTGGCCGCTGCTTCTGCACTTCTCTACGCTGGGAAGACCTGGTTGTTTCTGCCCTCTTAGGTACCGAGAACACTCCTGGGCACCCAGGCTGCTCCTGAAAGGCCCTCTGGAGACCTGCCTTTTGGGAGTTTCCGGGGGCTCGAATATGACAATCAGCCTTTTCTCAAACAGTGTTTTCTTTCCCACGATGTTTTTGGCGCTCCTCTAAAACCCTGTGGCATTCCTCCAGCCTCTGTGGGTCCATGCGACAACCTGGCACAGCAATGGCCCCGGGGTCAGACAGGCCTGGGTTTAAAACCTCAACCTCACTGTATGAAACTGACCAGAAGAGATCATGTTTGTGTAAGGCTTCTAAGGTGCTCATGTAAGGAACTTGGGCAAGTTGCTCAATTTCTCTGAGCTTCTGTCCCATCCGCAGCACAGGGGAAAGATCCCTGTAATGCCAACCTCACAGATTTGCCGTGAGAAATAAAAAGTGGTTTGGCCACAAAGTAAGTAATTAGTGAATGCCACGTCTCTCTTTCCCTTTAGAGGGAGGGCTGCTGGATGCCAGTGTGTGAGCCCGTCAGACACTCGACATCAGGACACAAGCAGATGTAGCAGCCTTGGTTATCTGTGAGCGCTTGTTGTAAGAAGTGCTCGGCTCCTGTGATATGAGACACTCAAAAATTAAACGCATTAAGCTGACGTGTAGCTTGAGACCCGGGATACCCACTGGTCCACAAGAAATAAAGAGGAACGGGGAGTTGCACAATGCAGCTCTGTTCTGATTGCTCAATCTCCACCCAACTGAAGCCTTGCCTCACAAGAGATTAGCCACAGCCCCGAGAGCAATGAAACCCTGAATTGCACACCCTGTTTTGCCACCTCACAGAGCCTTCCTAAATCTCGGTTGCCATGAATGCATCTCCTATTTTATTTATGAAACGGCTGTCTTGAGAGAATATTCACAATGGTCATCATTACTCACCCCGCTCAACTCTCCAAACTGGGGGAAGGATAAATTCATATGCAGTATTCATGTTTCCACTCTGCATACCAAGGGAAAACCATTTGCTCTTTTCAAGGGACACAGGGCGGTCTCTGGGGTGCGAGGCTAGTGGGTGGTTCCCAGGGCTGGGTCGCTGCTACTCACGTCTTGTTCTGGAGGTGGCCCAAAATGGCTGGTGGCCGAGGGACGATGCTCTGTCCAAACAAGTGTGTGGTATCCACCAAGCATCATCTATCTGCTCCCAAGGAAGGACACAGCAAAGGAAGGCTTGGAGTGACAGCACAACCCCTAAACAAGAGCTGGGACAAGCACGCCAGGCCAGCCACAGGAGCACATGGTCTCTCTGACGGTGGGAAAATGGGCACACGTGCCCTGGCCACAGCTGCCTGGCCGCCGCCGGCTGGGAGACATGCCATGCTCGTTTTGTTCCTGTGGCGGAGAACTCTTCACGTCACCTGATCATTCCCCTTTCCACATTGCAAGGTCAGGGGCAGAAGGCTCCCAGGAGGGGCTGTGCCCTGCCATGCGAGCTGTCCCGCCACCCCTTGCTTCCATACTCTAGAGCCTCATGTGGCCTCGCCATGTCACCTCCCAAGGGGGAGAAAGCAGCAGAGGCCACCGCAGGAAGTCGGAGGTTTGCTGCTTGGTTGTATGAAACGCAGCTGGTGGGTGTCCTGAGGTTGGGGTTATGATACACCAGAATGCATAACCGAGGAGATTGTTTGGAATTTTCCTCTGCCAGTTCCAAAGAAGACATAGGAGCTGACATCTGAGATGGTCTGTGTTCTGTCTGAAGACAGGCACCGGGAGGAAGGCCTGGGCTTGGGCAACAGAGGAGCAGTCACGGTGCCCCGGGGTCTGCTGCCCGCCTGTGCAGTTCCCAAGAGTGGATTCTGTCTGCACTGCTGGGCAATGAGGTTGCAAGACAAACCCACGCTCGCTCGACTCCCAGGAGAGGCACCAGTCAATGCACGCCTTTCCGGGCCTCTCCAAACTCGTGTCCTCAGCCCAGCTTGACATGTTCTACCCATGGTCAAGGCGCCTGGGAGGCCTAATTTATGCTCAGAATGCTGCCCGTGAATGAGAACACGGGACAAAAGGATGGGGCAGAGGTGAGGGGTGTTGCACTGGGCATTGGAATAGGCTTCTGGGCGAAACGTGCTGTCGAGGCGACCTGAACACAGGTCACCGCACCCTCTGGAAGGTACCAAATGGTCAGCAATGCATTCTCAGACCCAGCCTCCTCCTTCCTAAGTAGGTGCAGATGACTTGCTGACCTCGTGGTCCCCAATCCCGTGTCTTCAGATGGGGCACATTTCATGCCTTGCTGTCCACTTGACCGTCTCCTGAGCCTCCGCCTGGCCCATCTTGGCCACCCTGATCCCGCCAGCTCTTTGTCACCATCTCCCAGAGAGGGTTGACTGACGGTCAGTCTTTTTCAATGCGTGGGCTCCTCTTGGTTCCCCTATGCTTTTCGAGTCCTGGGGGTGCTTGAACACCCACGTGATGTGTCCCCCACTGCCCGGAGGGGCCTTGTTCAGCACCAGTTGTTCTGTTCATCTGTGGGATGCCTCTGCGGTGGGCTGTGTTTATTTTGCCTCCACAAGAGCTCACCTTCCCGAGCTCACCTTCCCGGAGGAAGCGGTGAAGCAGCTGCCCCGCCCTCCCCCACCAGAAAGCAATTTCTTCCCCTTAGGTGGGCCATCTGCTTTTCCTAACAACGCTGCTTGGGCGCAAATCAAATACATCTCATCCCAGGCGTTCTGCCAGTCTGAGGCTCCAGGAAGTGGGGCAACCGAAAGCGGTTTCCTTATGATGTCAGGGTCTTTCTCTTTTTTTGAAATGCGACTTACAGAATCATCCTGAAGGAGATCAGGGCATCGGCGTCCGCCGGAGCAGCTCAGAGTGGAGGGAGTCTCGGGACACCAATCTGAGTTCCTTGTGAACTTCCTGGGAACTAGGAGCACATTGCCAGCTCCAGCTGTGTGCCTGACAGTCGGAGGAAAGGGCGTGTGTGTGTGTGTGTGTGTGTGTGTGTGTGTGTATGTGTGTGTGTGTGTTAGGGCCCAAAAGACACCCAGAAGCTAGAGCTTCTCAACCCAGGACACAGATCTGAGTCACCTTGGGGGTTTCAAGCCTCAGGCTCTGGCCCTGCTCTTCTGCTGCCTTATTGAGGACAATTTCCCTAAACTGAAGATCAAAGCCCTCTCCTTAAGCTCCCAGGCTGCTGGGAGAATATCACCCAGGGCAAAGTGTCAAAGTATAGCCCTAATCCAGAAGAGGATGCATCACGGAAGGCCATAGTACACGGAGGGTGTTTTCTGACGCAGTCACCCACAGACTCACAACGGTAGCGGGCATCAGTCACAAAGAAGATGAGAACATGGGCCACTCGGACCCACAGAGGGAATATTCTCCTGCGTCCGCTCATAGCATCAGCATGGGCAGCATCGCTTGAGGGACTTTAAGAGGTAATGCAACAAAATGGAGGCTGCTTCCAGGAATCAGCGCATTGATGTGGGAGCCTCTTTAGGGAGGTGAGAAACAAGAAGAAACGGTAGGCATCATGAGACAGAAGAAAAACAGCGCTCATGGCTTTGTTGTAACATATGTGGGACGAGACCTTGAGACTTTCTGCGCGCCTCGGGTGGGATGGGCCGTGGCTGGTGTTCAGAGAATACACACAGGCGTGTGTTCCTGCAGGCTGAGATGCAGAAATACTGCCCTCATGATTGATAAGTGGCTTAAGTTAGGCCACACATCACCAAACGACAGCATAGTGGCCACTGCCCAGAAGGCACTGGGACCTGTGACTGGTGCCGTGGACAGGGCAGCATGAGCAGAACAGACCAAGGCGGTGGCTGAGACAGACACAATGCCTGCCGGCCACTCGGGACAAACCCAGGGCTGGCAGGAGCAGCAGACGGGCTGGGCCGGTGATAGTGTTACAGAAGTAAAGGCTGGCATGTACAGGCAGGGTGGGAAACACTTGCACCCTGGCTGTGAGGGGCAGCCCTCCCAACCACCCTCCTGCTGCTGCGACCGCCTGGCTCAGACAAGTGGCTGTCAATAGAAGCAGAGGTCACTGTCTTAGACACAAGCAGCATTCAGTAATTACCAACCATAAGCCCATACCCGTAATTTCTAAAAATCCATAGTGACTTGAGAATTATAAGAATGATTTCATGAACATTTGCCTGTATATATTGATGCGTTACACCTATCGGGTTGCTTTTTCCACTGCTCAAGATGGTTTTTGAACTCGTTCATTTTGATGCCTTTTCATGCTTCTGCCGTTCTTTGTTTCACCTCTTCCACATCGGCAAAACGTTTCCCTTTGAGGACTTTCCCTTTCATCAGAGAAATAAAAAAATATTCACTCTGGGCTAGATTGGTGAATATGGAGGGTGGAGCCCAGGGTTCATTCATGCCCTTTTGGTCAAAAACTGCTAAATACTCAGCATGGTGTGGGCAGTTTGTCCGTGTAAATCACCCATCATGAAATGGGCAAACATGCTGAAAGCATCTCCCAAAAAAATTCATTGAAGCTGAATGAAGCCTCTCACGGCAATGCTAGCTGGTACATTGATGCCGATGGGTTCCTAGAACCCTCACCTAGCGGGGGAAGACTGTACTACACAGGGACCGCCCTCCAAAAACATAATTCTGGTTTTTTGGCGTCCCCCCATATAGTTTCTTTGGAGAATAGAAAGGAACTCTTTTTAATGTCTACTTGTATGCCAGTTTATAGAAATAGATTAAAACACATGCTACCACGCAGGTTGCTGAACATTCTGTGTACCCTCCTCAGATTGGGCAGCATGGAACTGGGGGGGCCAGATGCCGCAGGTGTGGCTTGTGATGGTCTCGGTGGAGCCTTGGACCCCACTCCGGGTCAGTAGGATTTGGGAGAATATGGGTTTCACCCGATTTACAAATGGAACGTCACTTACCCTCTCCTGAATCCTTGGTCCAGACCTGTTCGGATCTGAAGGGTTCACGCTGAGCAAAAGAAATGGCTAAGTTGGGTGCTCAGTGTCCTTGCCAGGACAGTGTTCATTCATTCGATAAGTCGTTATTGAGGACCTCAGGGGTGCCTGGCACAGGGTTAGGCAATGAGGATGCAGGAAAGAATACAACTGGCCGGGCACGGCACGGTGGCTCACACCTGGAATCCCTGCACTTTAAAAGTCCAAGGTGGGAGGATCACTTGAGTTCAGGAGTTCGGCTCACACCCATAATCCCGGCACTTTAAAAGTCCAAGGCAAGAGGATCACTTGAGTCAGGAGTTCGAGACCCACCTGGGCAACATAGCGAGATCTTATCTCTACAAAAAAAAAAAAAAAATCAAAAAATTAACCGGGCTGATGATGCTTACTTGTAGTCCCAGCTACTCAGGAGGCTGAAGCAAAAGGATTGCCTGACTCCAGGAGGTCAAGGCTGTGGTGAGTGCCACTGCACTCCAGCCTGGGCAAAAAAGCGAGACCCCCAACTAAATAATAATAATAGTAGTAGTAATAAGTAAGTAAATAAATAAATAAATAAGTAAATAAAATTGAGAATCCCTACCATTGGGTAGCCAACGAGTGGCCCGGTTAGTGGTTTTTCAAAGGCAGATGAGAGAGAGAGCCCAGGACATAGCTGGAACCCCATACCAGCACCCTCTGCATGCTCTGCCTCCTGGGTCAGAGTTGCTACAGCACTGGGATTAACACCACAGCACTGCAGGGCTGGTCTGCTCTGAGACTCCACGCAGCCATTGGGGGTGGGGCATGGAGGGAGTGCTGCCCAAATGTACTGTTCCTTTGTCCCAACCTCGTGTCTAAAATTCTGTCACTGGAGAAGCATTCTCCAATAAAAGTTCCTTGGAATCCAATCCCTCAAAATTTTTAGTTTAAAAAAAAAAAGTTTAGTAATAAAACAAATTCGGCAAACACATCAGCTCTTAGGACTCGCAATGAATGAGCCTGTCAGATACACTCTGTATAGACCTCCACTAGACGAAGACCTAGGACTTGGAATCTGGGCATCTCCCTTGGTTTCTCCAAGTGCTTGTCCAGTCTCCCATTCCTCCATATTGTAAGTAATTCCATATCTCTTTCTCAAGGGCTCCTCATTCCTCAGTGGAACTCTGAGGACTCAGTCCAAATGGAGGAGTCTTGTTTCAATGTTTCCTGTGGAAAGAATGGATCAGTTCATGAACAGGTTCTGTATTTTTGTTTGTTTTTGTTTTCTGGAGTAGCCCAGACTGGAGTACAGCTGCACACTCATAGCTACCACAGCCTCGACCAGCAGGCCTCGGGCGATCCTCCCACCTCAGCCTGCCAAGGGGCTGGAATCACAGGCGCACACCACCATGCCCAGCTAATTCTTTGATTTATTGCAGAAACAAGGTGTCGCCAGGTTGCCCGGGCTGGTCTCGAGCCCCTGGGCTTAGGCAGTCCTCTTGCCTTGGCCTCCCAAAGTGCTGGGATGATAGGTGTGAGCTACCACACCCAGCCCAGGTTCTGGTTTCTGTCATCCTTCACCAATGTCACTGCTGAAGACTGGGTCCAACAGACTTCAGTGAATCCTTGATCTGCTGTAGGCATGGCCTTGCTGCTATGGGACCCTGTGCAGGCTGGAGGGTGGCACTGTGGCCATGGACTCCCAAGATGACGGCTTATTGGGTTTATGCTCATACAATCAGCCACTGTTCCCTGGACATGACAGCTTTGCCAAGGCGGCTGGGTATAACTGGGTTTCTAACCACAGCCACACACAGGATATAGACCAAGCTACTCGCCACAAACCTCCAGGGCTAGTGCTGAGTTTGTCACTGAGCCAGGCTCCCTCTTCCTTCTTGGGGGGTCTCAGCCAGTCTCTCTCAGCCCTTCAGAAAGTTTTAATAGAGTTGAATCTCAAATGGGAAGGGGAGAGAGTCTTGATCTCCTTCCCCCTGGAGGATCCTCAGCCCTAGGTAAGTTTAATTTGGCACGTCGGGGGTTACTGGAAAGAACAACCTTCGTGAGGTCACAAAATGTTCTTTCTCCAGAGGCGGGCACATCTACTCACCTTGAGTTTGTATCATTAAGAGGATTCAAGCTGGGCATGGTGGCTCATGCCCGTAATCCCAGTGCTTTAGGGGGTGAAGGCGAGAGGATTGCCTGAGCCTGTGGGTTTGAGACCAGCCAGGGCAACATGGTGAGACTCTGTCTCTACAATAAATAAAACAATTAGCTGGGCATGGTGGCACACACCTGTAGTTTCAGCTACGTGGAAGGCTGAGGCAGAAGGATCTGAGTCCCGCAGATCGAGGCTGTGGTGGCCATGAGTGTGCCACTGTACTCCAGCAAGGGCAACAGAATAAGACTCCGACTCGGAAAAAGAGTATTCAGAGAAGCCCCAGTGGAAAGCCAGGGCATCAATAGAGTCTTGATCTGTCTTGCTGCTTCTCCAGCTTAAAAAGAAGCAAACAAAAAACCAGTTCCACCCACCAGTCCAGTGCCCTTGGAGATGCCAAGAAACTAGAGACGCCATTGTCAAGTTCCTTTCCTTCCCAACCTCTTTCCTTCCTACGTTTATTCATTTTTTAACATTTTCATTCATTCTAAAAACCCCATGGCCTCCTAAAACTGTACAGTTGTCCTCAACACATTTGTCTCCTGAGGTTCATTTTTCTGACTTTATTTCTATTGGATGTAAAGGTCCCATTATTCAAGGTGCTCACAACCTCTATGTACAAATTATGTGAAAAAGTCCAGCCCACACAGGGGGCGCCCTGCTCACTCTCCCTGGGTAAAAGAGGGTTGGTGTTGGCTTAAGAGCTTTTGATCTGGAAGACTGTCCCTACAAACCCCATTACAGCCAGGGCTGCCTGTCTGGGGATCCCACCGGTCCCCAGGTATATCATACCACTGACCCTGCATTCCAACACCAAACCATGAGCTTCATGAAGGCATTTCCCCTCCTGGAGTTGCAGTCGCGTCAGCTCAGATCTTACACACAGTGGTCATTCTGCTACCTCCTCAGGGGCCTTACTGGAGACTCCTCGGTGGAGTCTGTTTTCCCAAGTCTTACTTCAGTGGCATAAAGCTAAGTCTGAGTAATAGAGGCTATGTTGTTTAACCCAGTTGCAAAAACCATCCTAAGCGCAAATGTTCCAGATTCAGTGGAAATCTTAAGGGAAACTTTAAATAGTTTTAATCAAATAGGAAAGTCTCTTACTGAGCTCAGAATGAATTATGCTAATAAAACGACTTCTTTTTTTTTAACCGGTGAAAGATATTAAAGGTAGATTTAAAAGTTAATTTTGCTTGCAATGTATCATTGTTCCCACAAACACATCGTGAATTAGTTTTCAATGAATGTAATTATTGTGAAGCACCTTTTGTCAAGGATACTCACACACACACACACACACATACACACACACACACACGCACACAAAGAAAGTCCTGCCTCTCTCCCTGGAGGCTCTGAACTGTGAAGGCTGAAACCAACTGCTGCTTCTCCTCATGCTGCCAGACTCAGTGATTCCAGAGGGTTTAAGCCTGCGGGAAATGAGAGAAAGGGGTCAGTCACGGGACAGAGGAGCCACAGATCCTAAATCAGGGCACATGCACGAGCTCTCCGGCGGGAATCGCAGGAAGGGCTGGTGCATGTTCCCATTTCCTTTTCAAGATGCAGAGGTTCGACGTCTGGAATTATTTATCTCTGAGATATCGTCTGAAACTTCATCTGGTTGTGAGGACATTGCTGGGTTTTTGAAAGGAAATACTAATTAGATCGATTTTCAAATTTAATTTCAGTATGTTGAATGTCTGCTTAAATTCTATATCAAATGTTTCTCTACTCATGAATTGGTTCTGTCATCAGTTTGTGAGGATTTTCTATTTATAACAAACCTGATTGAACCTAAGAGTGATAACATGTACCTAGATAAAACACAGACACACGCACGCATATCATCACGTACAAATATAAAAATATAGCTAGACATATTTTCTCAAAATCTGGACAGTATATTTGGATGCCCTTACTTAGAACGCGGGTTCTAGGTCACATAAGAAGTTCACCTTGGAAGGTTCCTGCTGCTGTCTTAAAGAGACAGGTGGTTTCCAGAACAATGTAAAGCAGGGTTCAAAAAGAGGCCCCAGTAACAGCCCATCAGAGAAGAAAACAAAAATGCCTTAAGGCTCCGTGTACAAGGAAACAAACCGGGGCAGGCCTGAACTGCAAATTAAAAATCCTAAGGACAGACTCTCCATTTGTAGGTCTTGGTCTGCAATTCAGCTGCTTCTCAGCTGGACACCTCTGTGTAATGGACATCAGGATGAATGACAGCAAGCATTCTAAAATTGAACCGCATTTAATAATTCTCCCTAGAAACGATACGAAGTCCAGCTAGTAACAAATACATGTTTGAGAACACATCAAGGGACTAGGTAGCCGGGGTCCAAACATGCTTCTTAAGAACTTTCCTAAAGTGCCTCAGAATGTGATCCAGAGACTGTTAGACTGTTCCCGAGAGCCACCGTGTACCACCTGAAGCCAGCACAAAGTATGGTGCCAGCCACAGTGTATGGGTTCAAGCATTGCTGAATATAAAAATAAATCTCCCATGCATTGATTTATGATTTTTGTAACTTCTTCCTTCTTAAAATGTATATAACCAAACCGCGACAGGAAGCATACATTCTCAGGACCTCCTGAGGATGGGTATTCCCAGACCGGGTCACTCAGATTATCCGGAATAAACCAACTTAAAATATATTTTTTAAAAGAATCGACTGTTTGGGGCAGCTATGAATTCAGATGCAAGGAGATACAATGAGTACAATAAGAAAAATTTAAAAAGACCTAGACACACAGGTAAGTAAGAATAAAACACGAGGAAAGAGACTCCATCTCCAAGCCACACAGGCTGCCTTGGCACTACACATCGGGTCTAGAGCTACGTGAGGTTGACAAGATGGACAGTGCTTGGGATGGGATGAGGCTAGTTTCCATCTTACCCTTCATACCTAGATATTTACATACATTTAAATCATACAAACACATCAGCCCCATCTGTGTGTGGCATAATCTTCATCCAGCAAGTGTCACGAGAGATGTGTTGACCAACATGCAAAGGAAATGTCCAGTCACTTGCACACACACCTCTCCTCTCCTTTCCTGAAGTCCACCTGCTCCAGCTTCAATAAAGTGGAGACCAAGCAGAGATCTGACCTCCCTTAGGACTGGCCACTGCCTCCGGCTTATGAACCTTCACTTGCTCTACCTACCTCCACATCAGAGTGTGCATGTGTGGCTTCCCCAAAACCACTCCCCTCTGTTCCTCTTGAAATGCTCTTCCTCTGACTTCCGTGACATCACTCTCCTCGTTTTTCCATGATGTCATTGGCTGCTCCTTGTCTGTTTCCTTCCCAGTTATATACTCGTGCCTTAAATGCCCGTGGTCCCTGAGATTCTGACCTCAGCCCTGCTGTCGTCCGCATCATCTCTCCTGAGAGGCAGTGCAGCATCAGGGTGGAAGGTATGGATGCTGGAACCACATTGCCAGGGTCTTGCCATTTCCCGACTATGTGTGAGGCCGTGGGCAGGCTCCCTGGTATCCCTGATGTCTCCTCAGTTATAAAAGAGGACTAATAACACTACCTGCTTCATAGAGTGGGACGGAGAAGTGAGTTCAGATGTGTGAAGTGCATATGGAGCGCAGTAACTTCTAGGTGATACAGCGTGGCTTCAACTATCGTTTAGTTGAATAACTCTGTTAGCTATTTGGTCAACATTATTCTGATTCGTGGATAAACTCCAATTCTCTCAACCAGATATTTTCCTGAGCTTCAGTTCCATTTAGCCAACTGCCTGCTAAACATTTCCAGTTGCATTTATGACACCCACACTCAACATTCACCAACTAACTCATTTCTAGTTTCCCAATCCTGCTCCGGCCAAAACTTTTAGATTCTTTTTCCAGATGAATAACAGTGCCATCCATCCAAAGGCCCAAGCCTTTGAGAGTCAATAAAGTCCTCTGCCTCTGCCCCAAACATCCAACTGGGCATTAAGTCTTTTCAGCTTGCCTTCCTAGCGAACGTCTCTTTTGGATTACAACACAAGCCCCGTCTCTGGCCTCTTTCCTCCCAGCCACCCTTCTCCATATTGCAGCTGGGACCTCCATCCTTTTAATTATGTTTTCATCATCCTTTCCATTCATCTTCAGGATAAAATCCACAGTGTTTAGCATGGCATATGAGTACTTCACCAATGTGCTCCTTTCTTTCTCTCTCATTTCGTCTGGTTCCAGCCATCTGAATCTAGCTACAATCCCCAAAGTTGTCACCATCTCCTCCACCCTCAGGCCTTTGGCTAGTGTGACCTGAAATGCCCTTACCTCCATTTTCTGTCTCAATAACTCCTACTCCATTATGATATCTCTAATTCTCAGAACACTACTCCTAATTGAATTAAAAAAAAAAAAAGCTAAAAGATAGTTAACAGATGCTACAGTTTGTCAGTATAGTTTGCCCAAAATGGAATAAAATTCCATTTATGCCTTTATTTCTGAGACACTAAATGCATTTTGCTTTTAGTCATTTGTTTTTGCTTTCCATTGACTAATAGCAACTTTTGGGAGAGAAACCAGAGGGATGGAATATGAATTGGAATATGTTGTCTCCTCACATGTTATAAGAGATCTAGATAGTGAGGAAAACTTGGAGAAAAACACAAACGAAAAGGGGAGGAGGTGCTCAGCCAGTCATCCTTCCCTCCTCCTTTGCCTCTTCTCTCTTTCTCCCCCTCTCTTTCCTCTCTCTCCTCTGTCTCTCTGTCCTGTCCTCCCTCTGTATGTCTCTTTTTCTCTGTGTGTGTCTGTCTCTGTCTCTGTCTCTCTCTCACACACACACACACACACACACACATACACACACATTCTCTTAAGGGTAAAAATTACTCTGTGTTCTTTTAAAATCCTTCAGTTTTCATATTTTATTGCTGCAGGAGCCTGCCTCCGGCCTCCTGAGGTTCTTGTGTAGACTGGCTATTTCCCTCTGTAAAAAAGCTGTGTAGTTGGCTCCCACCTGGTTTGGAAGAGTCCAAGGAAGCGGCTCTCACAGTCCCGGCTCCTTCCACGCCCCTCCTCCCCCATCCTGGTTGGAGCAGTGAATCTGTGGCTCCCAGGCCAGAGACAAGGCAGACAGAGGTCCGTTTGTGAAGACGCTCCTTCCAGCACCTCCTCTCCTGCCCACACTCACCCAGTGAGCTGGAGCATTTAAGACGCTTCCTCTGCTCAGAAGACCAAAAGAAAAGAAGAAGAAAAAGGTATGTAATTGTTTTTCTCTTTAAAAACACATTTTGTGTCATTTATTCTACTCTGAACTGCTGCTGTAGATTACAGCAAAACTGCATGTCTGTGTTCAGTCTGAAGGGAAAGACAGAAAGAGATGCTGCGTGCACTTTGGGAAAGGGGATGCTTCCTGAGATACAGCAAATAATCAGATTAAGAGAGAAGAGAAAATGTGTCTTCTTTGATTATGACATTCATTTAGTCACAGGCTTAAAAGGGCAGACTCCTCGCTGCTGTTCAAGTAATGTCCAAATCCACTCTGACTCTAGTCCCACAAAAAAAACCCAATTATCCCCCCTTCAGAACGGCATGAGGATTCTGGCGTATATAAGATTGTTCTCAGGGCAGTAGCTGTATATATCTATATTACCTACTCTCCAATGTCTAAGAAAGCAAGAGTATTTTACTTTTAAAAAATCCTGATTCCTGAAAAGCTGGTACCAATGTGTGATACAAAGAGGGGATTCATTGAATTCGTCCTTGGTGCCCATCCCTGGCACACAACTGTGTCTGTACTGTTCACATAAAGAGAACATTTTCTTCCTTGGGGATTTAGAAAAATTCCTTTAAGATTCCTTAACTTAGTTTCATGGGCTATGAAAAGCTCTCCCAAATGCGGGACCTTTTTTCCAGTTGATGGAGATTTACTGTGGCCAGGAAGACAATTAGGGTGAAAGGACTGAATGGTAATTATCACTCCCTGGGATGCTCTGAAAGCAGATCACCTGCAGGGAGGATGTGGGCTTTGTTTCTCCACTGATGAAGGTGTATTGGGTGGTTAGGCTAATCCGACTGTTTTAAGGATCTTTAAAAGGCTCATTTGCTGTTTTTTAAATACTACGTTTGTTCCTTTAACACACACTTTGAGAAATTTCACTTCAGGACCCAGTTGTTCTAACACAAACCTCTTCTAAGGCGGTAAATAGGAAAAAGAGAGAGTTTTGAGAATGACAGTGATTTTCATCCTCCAAGGAAGAACGCATGGTAAACGTCACAACCTGGGCGGCAATTTTAATCTCTCCCAACTACAGTTTTGACACCTCAAATGTCAAATTCTGGGCTGGGGCTATCATTGGCTTTTGCAGCTTTGCTTCTCCATCCTGCTGTTTTTTGAAGGAAACCTGAAAACGGACTTCCCTTTCTGTCTAATTCATCAACTCCATCTTGTTCCACTGCTTGAAATACCAGTTCCCAGAACAGACATCAGCTGCCCGGATGGGCACCACACCATAGGTGTCTAGATACTTACACTACACAGCCCTGTTAGTTTTGGCCATTATGTGGGATAATTTTAAAGTCTCCCTGTAACTCCAGCCATTCAAAAGCTTGCTTGTGCCAAATGCCCTCACAGAAGCAAAATGTGAAAATGTGCAATTCCCTACCAAATGATAGAGGCCATGATTTACTGCTCAGTTGGAAATGTCTCATAATTCTGTCACTTCTGCATTGATCTTTAAAAAATTCCACCATTATTGGGATATGCAGATTATCATACAGTATCAGGAACAAAGTGAATTACACAAAACTGAATCCAAAAAAACCAGTGGAACAGCCGGGCTCGGTGGCTCAGCCTGTAATCCTGCGCCTTTGGGAGGCTGAGGTGAGTGGATGGCCTGAGCCCGCGGGTTCGAGACCTGCCTGGGCAGGCGAGACCTCATCTCTACAATAAATCAAAAAAATTAGCCGAGCATGGTAGCATGCGCCTATAGTTCTAACTGCTTGAAAGGCTGAGGCGGAAGGACTGCTGGAGCCCAGCAGGTTGAGGCTGCGGTGGCCGGGAGGGCCACTGCACTCCAGTCTGGGTAACAGTGAGACTCCAACTCAAAAAAAAAAAAAAACCAGTGGAACCAACTACCTAAGGTTTTCTCACTTAAACCTTCAGATGTTCAGTATTTCACTTTGTTTGCTTTTGTAATTTGGGTATACTCCAGGAAGAATTTTAAGTGCATGTACCTCAACCAAAAGAGTAAAAAAAAAAAAAAAAAAAAGTAGAGCAAGTTGCTTCGAATCAGCCAAAGTCATTTCACTCTTGTTGGCACCTGAAAATATATGGTTTTGATGGATTGCCAAGGATTAAACTTAGTGTCTTTGAATAAAAAACAAAACAAAAATGTATCCCAGGAACATACTGGCCCAGACATTTTTCCATTTGCTAAATAATAGTTAAAGCTATTTATCTATGCTTAAGTAAAGGAAGAAGAGATGGCTTCAGTTAAAAGACATAATTTATAATGTGTACAAAAGAAAAAAAACCACATATATAAAAACTACCAGTAGGTGCTTGCCAGGTGTGGAACTGGAACTTTCCGTTGTAGTATGCGACTGAGCCTGTGGCAGACACACCATTTTGTGTTCTGGCATAGACACAGTCAGAAGAGGTACAGGGTGAAGCAGTATACCTACTTACTTGGCCAACAGTCTACGTGTTCACTCCTTCAGTGGATGTTTTGAGCACTTGCCATGAGCCCAGCAATGAAGCAGGCACTCTGAGAGATGCAAAAGAAGCAGAAGGGACAGTCCTTGCCTTCCTGATAGCAGCATCCCCCTTCTGGTCCTCTGAATACTGGACCACTCCAGGCTTCCGCCCTTTACCTTGTTTCTTCCTAGTTCACACTCACTGTCCTGCCAGACCCCATAAACACATCAATAAATATCCTGATTACTCTGGATTTGTGTTTCCAGCCCTGATCTTTCCACTCATATTCAACTGCTTACCCAGCATCTTCACTTGGATGTCTAATGGGCATCTCAAACCTGACTTGTCCAAAAACTTACTCTTGAATTCCACTAAAACTGGCTTCTTCCACTGCTTCCTCAGTTCAATAAATGACAGAGTCATTCAAGTTAGGAACCTAAGAGTTATCCTTGCTTCTTTCCTTTGTGTCTCATAGCTCCTATCAATTCCCACCAATAGGATCATGCCAGGTCTTCCTTCCTGGCTATAGGTCAATTCACAAAATGACCAATTCACTAAAGCGTTGATTATCTCTTGGTGAATTTCTCCCTCTCCATATCCAATTGTAGCTATATTCTCCACATGGCTAACCAGCTTATGAAAAATGCTGACAATGCCAAGGTGTTAGTCATCTCCAGTCCTTGCCGGCACAGATTACATGTAGGTGCTGTGGGAACTTAGAGCATGGGGGCTGTGAGAGTGGCATTGTCAGGGGTCAGGGAAGGAGTCTTAGGAGATGTAAATTTGAGGTTTGTCTCTAGTGGATGCTTTGATCAGAAATTAGCATAAAGGGAAGAAGTGAGAAGGAACAACAAGGCAAAGACACACGTATAGGATTACAGAGATGACTGGTCCATCAGGCTGTCTCAACAGTAGTGAATGATAGGCATGGAGAGGAGTGAAAGGAAAGTCTTAGAATTGGCCCTAACAACTCCACACAGGCTTTCAGGTAACACGAAACCTCTATAGGCTCTTGCCTAGGATGAAAATGCATTTTTGGAAAACCATCCACTCAATTCAACAAACATGGGCAATGCATTGTATTAAACACTGGGTGTGTGGTAGTGAACAAAATATTAATGGATTGCTTTCATTCTAATGGCAATGACAGACATAAAATAAGTGAACTCACAAGTATATAAACTGTGGTTAATATCATTAAGGAAAAGAAAAGGGCACTATGAAAGAAGAGGTGGAAACTGAGACCTCAATGTTGAGAGGAGAGCCAGCCAAGAAAAGAACAGTCTCGGCAGAGAGGGCAATATATAAAAAGGCTACTGCTAAACAGCAACACCATAGCATAAGAAAGCATGAAACTCATTGATAAGGTAAATGTATATACAAATATGAACTACTGTATTACTGTAATGATCGTGAGTAAATTCCTTTTAATTCTAGCATAAAAGTTAAGATATGAAAATATTAAAACGATACTACCTGCATAATGAGTATTTGTATATCTAACCCCAAATTGTACCCACATCTTTAAAATAAAAAAAATTATTTTTTAAAATAAAGTATTAAAATAACTATAAATAAAAATGTGTATGGGCACAACATAGATAGATATAAACTGCGACATCAATAACAAAGTGAGGTGGGAAGCACTAAAAGTATAGAATTTTTGTATGTGGTTGAAGTTAAGTTGTTTTTGCCTTACAATAGCTGTTAAAATTATAAAATAGTTTATGTAAGCCCCATGGTAACCACAAAGAAAATACCTATAAAAGTTACACAAAAGAAAAAGGGAAAGGAATCAAAGCATATCAATAAAAAAATGAAATAAACAAAACACCAAGGAAGACAGGACAGGAAACAAATTAAAAAGGACAAAATAACTAAAAAATAAATAAAACAAAATGGCAAAAGTCAATCATTCTCTATCAATAATTACTTTAAATGTAAATGGACTAAACTTCCCCACTCAAAAGATATTGAGTCGCTGAATGGAAAAAATAAACAAAACCCAATATCTACCTATATGTTTACAAGAGACTCACTTTACATTTAGGGACACACATAGGCAGAAAACAATGGAAAAAGATATTCCATACATGTAGTAACTAAAAGAGAGCAGAGGGGGCTATTTTGATATCTGACAAAATATAAGGGAAAAAAACTGTCACAAAAGACAATGAAAAGAGGGTCAATCTACCAGGAAAATATAACAATTATATACACACCCGATATAAGAGCATCTGAATATATAAAGCGAATATTGACAGATCTGAAGAGACAAATAGATTGCAATACAATAATAGTAAGAGAACAGTAGGAGAATAATAGTAGGAGAATACCCCACATTTAGTAACAGATGGAGTAGCCAGAGAGAAAATCAACAAAGAAACAGTGAACTAGAACACCATTATAGCCCAAATGGACCTAACAGACATTTACAGAACACTTAACTCAATGGCAAAAGAATATACATTTTTCTCAAGAACACACACACAAAATTCTCTAGGCTACATCATAGATTAGGTCACAAAACAAAACTTAATAAATTTAAGAAGATTGATATTATACCACATATTTTTTCCAACCACAATAAAATGAAACTGGAAATCAATAGCAAAAGGGAACCTAGAAAAAGTCACAAATATGCAAAAATTACACAACACTTTTGGGCAACCAATAGGTCATTAAGACAAATGAAAAAATATCAAAATTTATGAAATTCAACAAAAGCACTATCAATAAGATTGATAGCAAAATATGTCACATTAAAAAAGAAAAAGATCTCAACCTAAGTTTATATCTCAAGGAACAAGAAAAAGAAGAATAAAAACTAAACCATAGGTTAGCAGAAGGAATAAAATAATAAATATTATAGCAGAAATAAAGTAGAGAAGAAAAAAGCAATATGAAAATCAACAAAACGATGATCTGGTGTTTTGAAAAGATAAACAAAATTGGCAAACTTTTAGCTAGACTAACAAAGTAAAAAGAAAGGAATCAAGCAAATAAAAACAGAAATGAGAAAATATTGCAAGCAATGTTGCAAAAATAAAAGGATCATATGAACTACTATGGACAATTACATGCCAACAAACTGGATAAGCTAAAAGAAACAGATACATCCCGTAAACATACAGCTTACCAAGACTAAATCATGGAGAACTAGAAAATTTGGACATACATATGACCAGTAAGGAGATTAAATCAGCAATTTAAAATCTCCTACAAAGAAAAGCCTCACTGGAGAATTCTGCCAAACACTTAAATAATTAATATAAAACTTTCTTAAACTCTTCCAAAAATTGAAGAGGAGAGAAAACTTCCAAGCTCATTTTAGGAGGCCAGCATTACTCTGATACTAAGCCAGAAAAAGACAAGCAAACGAAAAACAAATAAGTAAACAAACTATAGGCCAATAACCTTAACAAAGACAGGTGCAAAAATTTTCAATAAAATATTAGCAAACCAAATTCAATAGCACATTAAGGCAGGTACAGTGGCCTCATGCCTGTTATCAGTACTTTGGGAGGCTGAGGCAGGAGGATCACTTGAGGCCAGGAGTTTGAGACCAGCTTGGGCAATATAGCGAGACCTCATTCCTACAAAAAAACCTTAAAAATTAGCTGGGCATGGCAGCATGTGCCTGTAGTCCTAGCTACTCAGGAAGCTGAGGTGGGAGGATCACTTGAGCCCAGGAGTTCAAGGCTACAGTGAGTCATGATTATGCACTCCATAGTGAGACCCTGACTCAAAAACAAACAAACAAAAAACATAGCACATTAAAAGGATTATATATCATGACCAAATGGAATTTATCCCTGAAATGCAAGGATGGTTCAACATATACAAATCAATTAATGTTATACCACATTAAAATAATGAAGGATAAAAATCATATGATTATCTCAATAGATGCCAAAAAAGCATTTGGCAAAATTCAACATGTTTTATGATAAGAACTCTCAACAAATTAGGCATGGAAAAAAATTTACCTCAACATAACAAAGGCCATATATGACAAGCCTCCATCATATTCCACAGTGAAAAATGGAAAGCTTTTCTGCTATGACAGAAACAAGCTGTCCACTCTTGCCACTTCTATTCAACCAAGTAGTGGGTATCCTAGCCAGACCAATTAGATAAGTCAAAGAAACAAAAGGCACCCAAATTGGCAAGGAAGAAGTAAAGTAGTAAAATAGTTTTTGTTTGCAGATGACATGATTTTATACATAAAAAACCTTAAAGATGGGACAAAAAAATTGTTGAAACTAATAAACAAATTCAGTAAAGTAAAAAATACAAGTTGCATATGTTTCTATACATTAACAGCAAACTACCTCAAAAGAAAATTAGGAAACAATTCCATTTACAATAGCATCAAAAAGAATATAATAGAAATATACTTAATTAAGGACATCAAAGGCTTGTACAATTAAAAACTAGAAAACATTAATGAAAAAATTAACAAAGACAAAAAAATGGAAAAAGTGTCCAGTGTTCCTGTGTTAGAAGACTTTGCTCAAGAGTAACAGCAGCCATGATCTTATAAAGACTTATACACAGTGTTAATAAAATTTTACTTGATAATAGCCCCAAACTGAAAATAACCCACATATTCATCATTGGATAAACAATTTATAGTATGGACAATGGAATGGAGCACTTCTTAATAATAAAAGGGAATCAGCTATTGATATCTGCAACAACGTATATAAACCTCAAAGGTAGTATGCTGAGTAAAAATATCCAGATAAGGAGGGTACATATTTCATGATTCCATGTATATAAAATGCTAGAATAAGCAAATTAGTCTATAGTGACAGAAGGCAGATGAGTCCTTGGATTGGAATGGGGGACGGAGAGGGGTAAGAAGAATGATTACAAAGTGGTATGAAGAAATGTAGGAATGACAGACATGCTCATAATATTGATTGTTGTGATGGTTTCACAGAAATATACATATGCCAAAACTTATTGAACTATATACTTTAAATATTTTCAATGTATTGTAAGTCTATTTTACCTCAAAAAAATCCACTTTAAAAAAACTTTGCCTGTATCCTAGTAATTTTTAAACCTTAATGGTTGTGGTAATTTCTACCACACAGTAAATGCTCAATTAACAGTAACTTTAATTACTCACTTTGAAGACTAACCTGAAAATAATGTCAGCAAATGTGGTTTTTAACATCGTATATCTTAAAGAGTATTAAAGAAGGCCCTAATCTGAAGTAATTTGAAAGCGAGAGCACCTCAGAGCCCTCTATTTTATAAAATATGAAACTTAAACTATGGTCTGCAGAAAACCTATTGGAACACATTACTATATATATGCTAGATTGTGGTGCACTGTAACACTGCCATGTCTTGCTCCATTAAATCTGAAAATATATAAAATGAAATAGATCTCATGTTTGTCCTTTCTTTCACTAGTGTTTGGAGGTAGGAATTAAATTGGATATTTATAATTCTAAGAAAACAAGTAAGCAATGCCAAAAATGACTAACACAAATTAGAATGTGAAATCAAGAAAATCTGAAACTCTTAGAAGAAATATTTTTAGTCTCTAAACAAACAAACAAACAAAAAATGAGTGTGTTTATTTAAAAATCCATTATCTTACCTAAAATGATTCACCTTTAAAATGTATCTAATCACTGAAAAACCTCATATTAAAGGTCTTTTCAAAAATATTGTTTCCTTTCAGAGCACAGTGTACAGGCTGGGCACAAAAGTTTATGCCTATAGTTCCAGCACTTTGGGAGGTTGAGGTAGGAGTATCACTGGAGGCCAGGAGTTTAAGGCCATCTTGGGCAACATAATGAGACTCTGTCTCCACCAAAAAGAAAAAAAAAAGTTTTTAAGTACAACATGCTAACAGAAATATCCATCATATGTCCTTCCCTCTTTCTTTCTTTCTTTTTTTTGAGTCTGAGTCTCACTCTGTCACCCAAGCTAGAGTACAATGGCACACTCACAGTCACCGCAGCCTCGACCTGCTGGGCTTAGACAATCCTTCCACCTTAGCCTTCCAAGTAGCTGGAACTATAGGCATGCACTACCATGCCCAGCTAATTTTTTATTTATTGTAGAGACAAGGTCTCCCCAAGCTGCCCAGGTTGGTCTCGAACCTTTGAATGCAGGCAATCCTCTCACCTCAGCCTCCCAAAGTGCTAGGATTACATGCTTGAGCCACTGCACCTGGCCTTGTTCTTTCCTCTTTCAAAGTAGGAAGGATACTTTGGCACCTAGCAACTAGATTAAAAAAATGAATGGTTATAGATTTTAATTCTGGTTTCTCCACTATCTAGCTACTTCCTTTATGACTATAGCTCCCATTTTCTTCACATCTAAGAGAAGTCTGATTAGTTAGATGATGAATACTTCATAATTGTATGCAAATACTGCACTTGAAGAATTATCTCCTGTTAGAAAGATGAGGTTTGTTGGAGTGACCCCAAAAGTTCAAACTAGGACTGGTGGGTGGAAACTACAGAAAAATACATATTTGCAGTGAGTGAAATATAACTGGAATATGTGAACTTCGTCTGTAATGAGTTCTCCATCATGGTCGGTGTTCAAGGACAGGCTAGATAATATAAGGAGGGAATTCAAGCTCCATTTTGAACTGCAGCTAAAATGAAGTAGTCTATGTGAGATAAAAATTCAAAACATTACTGAACATTTGCAACAGGAATGGGTCCAAAAATAATTCTGGAAGCTTAAAAACATTTCACCAAACTATCAATATATCTGTAGAACACCATCTGTCAATGTTAGCATAAACGGGCTTTTTGTTTCTGTCAGGGAGGGACCTGGTTTCCTTGACAATGTTGTTTTTAGAATGGAAGATAATAATACAAGATAAAGAACCACGGTATTCATTGATGCTGTTTGTTCTAGAAAGTTAACTGAGTTTATGCCACCTTAACGAGCAGTTGTTCTCTACTGCAAGTACAAAAAATATGTGACTTTGGTACTTATTAACTGCAGATTCTGCCTCTCACCACTTCCTCTTCCCCCCCCCAACACTTCTCATTCAATATTTTTTGTGGAGTCTAGGCATTTAATTTTTAACAAATATTCTACGTTATTTTTACTGTAGATGGTCATAAAACTACACTTTGGTGTCAGGTTCGGTGGGTTCAAGACCAGCCCAGGCAACTTGGTGAGACCTTGTCTCTATAATAAATAAATAAATGATTAGCTGGACATGGTAGCATGTGCCTGTAGTTCCAGCTACTTGAAAGGCTGAGGCGAAAGGATCCCCGGAGCCCAGCAGGTTGAAGCTGGGGTGGCCGTGAGTGTGCCACTGCACTCCAGCCTGGGTGACAGAGTGAGACTCCAACTCAAAAAACAAAAAATAAACAAACAAAAAACCACTACACTTTGAGAAATACCAAGAGGAGTACAAAAAAGATCAACACCTGGCCAGGCACGGTGGCTCATGCCTATAATTTTAAGCATTTTGGGAGACAGAGGTGAGAGGATTGCCTGAGTCCAGGGCTTCAAGACCTACCTGGGCAACTTAGTGAGACCTTATCTCTACAAGTAAAACAACACCAACAACAAAACCTTAGGTGGGCATGGTGGCACGTGCCTGTATGTCTAGCTACTTGGAAGGCTGAGGTGGAAGGATCACCTGAGCCTAGCAGGCCAAGGCTGTGGTGGCCGTAATCGTGTCACTGCACCCCAGTCTAGGTGACAGAGTGAGACTCCTACTCAAAAAAAAGAGACCAACACCCATTCTTTCTACCCAAGTTTTATGAGCATGCTACAGAACATTATATTCAGATGAATTCTACCTTTTAAAATAAACACTGACACGTTTTGGGTTTTCTTCTACCTCAGAGCCTAAAGCCAGAATGAAATTCATGGTACTTGCTGTCATCGTCGGGCTAACTTTGCTGCTAAGCGTCCAAGCCATGCCTGCAAATCGCCTCTCTTGCTACAGAAAGATACTAAAAGATCGCAACTGTCACAGCCTTCCAGAAGGAATAGCTGACTTGACACAGATTGATGTGAATTTCCAGGATCACTTCTGGGATGGGAAGGGATGTGAGATGATCTGTTACTGCAATTTCAGTGAATTGCTCTGCTGCCCAAAGTAAGGAAATGAAATCGTCAAATGTTTTATTCTGAAAGGTACAAGGGGGGGGGACCCAAAAACAACCAGAACTGTCTTTTGGAGGGTGGACCCCTTGTAGTCCTGGGTTCCCCATAAGTGTTCCAGGAGCCCATCACCATCAGTGTACCCGCAAGCATTGTTGTGAGAGGTTGCATTTGGCTTCAGTGAATTTTTTTTTTTTGAGATTCTTTCAACGCTTGTGCCCAATTCATGATGAGTGAGTGAGAGCGCCCCTGCCCACACCATGTGGAGTGTTCATCAGTTTTTGACCAAAAAATGACATGATCTCGTGCCCATCCCACTCTTTCTGTTCACCTGATCTCACCCCAAGTGACTTTTTTCATTTCCCCAGATGAAACTAGTCCTCAAAGGGAAACATTTTGCTGATGTGGATAAGGTGAAACAGAAACATGGCAGAAGCACTAAAAGGCATCAAAACTGATGAGTTCACACACTGTTTTGAGCAGTGGAAAAAGTGTCTAGACAGGTATATTGCATCAGAGAGTACTTTGGAGGTGACCGAAATGTAGCAAGAATACACACATTTTTATAAATAAATTCTGGGGTTTTTTGGGTCCCTTCTCATATGCAGAACATTTCCAAAGACATCTTTATAGTGGGTTGCTGAAAATCACCCTTAGTAAAATTCCATTCAATTCTGAGCTATTTTCTATCATCATCACCATTGTATAGAAAACTGAATTTTTTTCATTTAAGCATACTTCCAGAGTTTGGCAGGGATTAATAAAAGTAAATGAAATCCAGAAAGTGAATAATTCTTCCATCTATTAAGTTCTAAATTCCTCATCTGATTTTTACCACAAAAAAAGTCTACCAATAGTAGAAGTCAACCTCAAGGTTGCTGTCTTAAACCAATTTGAAAACCAGTAAATTGTTTTAAATAAAAGATCCTAGGGAATTAGATCAAGTAATTAACTGGACAGAAAAGTTTAGTAATTGCCAAAGAAAAATTCTGTAGTTCTATGTGAGTTACCCAGAAATAAACTACAGTTCAAAATTATTTACTTTTTTTTTTTTGAGTTGGAGTCTCACTCCGTTGCCCAGACTGGAGTGCAGAGGCCGCTCCCGGCCACCGCAGCTTCGACCTGCTGGGCTCCGGCGATCCTTCTGCCTCAGCCTTTCGAGTAGCCGGAATTACAGGCGCGCGCTACCACACCTGGCTAATTTTTTGATTTTTTATTGTAGAGATGAGGCCTCGCCTGCCCAGGCGGGTCTCGAACCTGCGGGCTCAGGCAATCCACTCACCTCAGCCTCCCAAAGGCGCGGGATTACAGGCTGAGCCACCGAGCCTGGCTCAAAATTATTAAGTATAAAACAATGGTAGATAAATAAGTTAATTAATAAATATGTTTAGCTTTTAATTTTAAAATCACCTTCCTCTAGTTATTGAGGAATCTCCCAAGTTCTATGATCTTGGACATTTCATACTGAAATTAGCTTTTTCAAATTACTTTCAACATGTATCATCATATTTTCATTCTTCCAAAAGATCCATGAAGCAGAAAAGACAGATATAACCATCTTACCAAAGAAAGGGGCAAGAATTGAAATGACCAGCTCTATCCCACATAACTAGTTAATATCAGCACTGGACTAGAACCCAGATGTTCTGGTTTGGATAAGTTTTTTGTTTACCAAGCCGGCTGATTCTCAAAGTGTGGTTCCCAGAACAGCCACTTCTGCAATACCTGAGGTTTTGTTAAAATTGCATATCCTTCCTTGGATCCCAGCCTCAGACCCACCGAATCAGAAAATCTGAAAGGAAGTCCCAGTAATTACATTTTAACAAACCCTCCAGGTGATTCTAATTCATGACAAAGTGTGAGAATCACTGTACCAAATGATGATACCAAGAACTTGAGATAATTAATCCCATGCAATGACTTTATTTTTCCTGGACTACATAAATGAAATGCCAACTAATATTCAACTACTGTAATACTTGCTTTTTTGTTATTGTATGACTTGAAAGTAATATACTGTAATGGGCATAAGTATTCTATAATTTTGTGACTGTGTTAATGGATGAGAACAGCAGTGTAGACAGATGTAACGTCCCCTTGATTCTGAGATATTGTTCTCCCTGCAGCAACAGATTCACCTTGCCCTTACTAATTGTATTTCTAATAGGCCATAATCATAATACCGCCTTGAACACATATACAATTTTGTATTATACCATGCATTTTTATGCATTACCTTACGTGATCTTTTTAAACAAACATTTCTCCTTTCCCTATAAAACCTAGAAATTTATTTGAAAAATATGTATGTATGTATGTCTCACTCTGTTGCCCAGGCTGGAGTGCAGTGGCATGGTCACAGCCACCACAGCCTCAACCTGCTGGGCTAAGGTGATCCTTCTGTCTCAGCCTTCCCAGTAGCTGGGACCACAGATACGTGCCACCATGCCTAATTTTTTAATTTATTGGAGAGATGAGGTCTCGCCAAGTTGCCCAGGCGGGTCTGAAACCCCTGGGCTCAGGCAATTCTCTCGTTTCTGCCTCCCAAAATGTTGGGATTACAGGTGTGAGCCATCACATCCAGACTTGAAAAATATATTTTTAATCTTCTGTTCCTTACCTACAGATTTAAACTTTATGGCCTATCCCCACTTCAGAAAAAACAAAATTTGATGCATAATTTCAGTCCTTTTCTTGACAGATAAATGATAGTATCAGATCAATGGCAAACTGGGAGAAAACAGAAGAATGAATTACCTTCTTGGCCTTTGCATTCCTGTGGCAAGTCCTCCCACTCACCGCTTTGTACTTTAATCACCTAAAAAGAATAGTCATATCTGAAATCCTGGAAGTCACTGTCCATTTTTAACTCAGAAAAGACTAACGAATATCTTAGCTTTCAACTGAATTTAGTTGATGTTCTACTTTCTTTCAGAGATGCCTTCTTTGGACCAAAGATTTCTTTTGTGATTCCTTGCAACAATCCCTGAGGACCTTCATGCATTCCGGAGAACACCATCCCTGATTTCACATAGATTGCACTCTATCAGTGTAACTGCATTTCTAGTGTCCACCTGGTGCAATAAAGCACAGATTCTATAAATTCTTACTTGTCTAAGATAGGTAAACATGTGTTAAACAAGTAGTAATAAAAGTTCATCCAATTTAATCTTCCTTTGTGGATTGTTGACATTGGTTAAAATTTTTGGCCAGAAAATTTCATCTATGAGGTATTCATTACACTCCGTATAAGAATTCTGTCCCCCAGATAAACAGCTATAATCCTGGCTCAGAGATTGAGAAAACTTTCAGTCCTTAGTTGACAGTTATTGGTAAATACTTAACTGAAAAAACAAGGTATTAACTGAGGTTCTTAAATGGGAAACTAGAAGCTTTCTAGTAAGTAGGAAAAAGGGAGCCAATATTTGAGTGCATATCATGTATGCCAAGCACTATAAGTACATTTCATTTTACTCTCTTCAACAACAACCAGAACCTTCCAGGTAAACATTCTCAGTCTCATTTTTCAGATGTGAACTCAAGTTTAAAATATTTACTAAAAATCAAGGCAGATTTTCAACAGAGTTCTCTGTTGAAAACACACTCATACCAACAGCTGAATCTGTAAAACCATGACATATCCCCGAAGTATCAATTTTTCTTAAGAATAACAAAACACACGGGAAAAGAAACAGATAAGAATTTAAGTCAAATGAATTTTAAAAGTAAATAAAACAAAGATATTAAAAGATAGCTTCTGATTGTTAGGAGACACATACCTCAAAAGGCATATGTTGACTCACAGTAGCCATGGGAGATAACCTCACAAATTCTTTCATATTATAAACATGCGTTAAATGCTTGCTAAGCACCAGTCATTATTAAGATCTGGGGATACAGTAAAGAATAAGATGGACGTGCCCTCTTGGAAACCGTACTCTAACAAAGGTGTAATCATTGTAAACAAATAATCATTTATACATGTGAAGCTGCTACACAGTATAGGGTACAATATATTGAGGGAAAAAGTTTGAGACACACCATACCACACAGGAAATCTAGGAGACATAATTTTGTGAATAAAGGTGACATTGTTTCACTGAAATACATCCTTAGAGGTTCCTGACCTGTTTCTGAAGACCAAATCCAGAACAGTATCTGGCATCTGTTCTGTGTTCAGTAAGTGATACAGCTGGACCAAACAATCCTGAGGTAGTCACAATTCAGTTCCTCTTAAAGTATACACAGACCCAAGTCAGAACATGTTTGCAAATAGTATGACCTCCTACAAGATACATGAAGTGGAACTGAAAAAAAAAATCAAATTAGTTGTTTTATCAAGACAGCATGTGATTTGATTAGCCTTTCTTCACTGAATTGACTGGTAATAAAATCAGACTAACTCAATAATGGAAGTTTCAAATCCTGTCTGGAACACTGCATACAATAGGTAAATAAAACCATCAGCAAACCTATTTTCTGTTCTGTGTGGTATAGACTTTCCCTGAGGGGAGGAAAAGCATTAAATGTCCAATAACTCCATTTACAAATGACACATGAGCATAAAGACATATGGGAGGCAACAATGACTGTTTATTTTTTTTCTGAGTTAGGGTTTCACTCTGTCACCCAGGCTGGAGTGAAGTGGCACAATCACGGCTTATTGCTGCTTTGACAAGGCTGAGGCGGGCCTTCCACCTCAGCCTCCCAAGTAGCTAGGCCTACAGGTGAGCGCCATGCACCTCGCTGATTTTTTTGTAGAGATAAGGCCTCACTTAGTTGCTTGGGCTGGTCTCAAACTCCTGGCCTCAAGTGATCTTCCCACCTTGGCCCCCAAAGTGCTAGAATTACTGGTGTGGGACAAATGGCTGTTTAGTGTTTCCTTATTACTGCAATCAAAGCCTGATAAAAAAAAATATTATTTAAAAACTAAATATTTGATCATGGAATTTTATAGATTATAGATTTGTAGATTATTCATCATATTTTATCCTTTCTGGAAATAACTATAATATGAAATTCGATTATCTTTTAGAAAAGGATGCGTTATAGAAGTACATATTCTTTTTCACATTATCAAATAAAGGTAAAAACATGAACGTTCACACAATTTACCTTATGCAACCTTTTTTCTGACATAGTCAACACATTTTTAGAAACAAACATTTTGTTCAATCATATTAATAACATTTTTTTGATTTTGAATTTTTTCTAATTTTTCCAATATACAACTAAGCTTTTATTTAAAATTTACTGTAATCGCTCAGCTATTTTTAGCAAAATTTCTCTTTTCCTCATCAGAAGTCATAGGGACTTTTTGAATATTTTTCTTTGCTGGGATTAGGTACTGATCCTCAAGGATGACTAGAAAACTGAAAGCAAAAGAAAACTGAGCCACAATGGTGAACGACAGACAAGTTGGGAACATCCACAGAACGTTCTGCAACTCTGACGTCCTTCTGACTGCCAAGTCCTCTCCGTAATAAATATCACTTTTGTGAAATATTATGGAAGGGACTTTTAAAATGGAATAAAAATCTGTAAAAGTAAAGCACTGTAGGCTTTAAAATAATTGTATGACAATTTAAAGGAAAAAATAATCAATTTCATGTATTTCTAATCTTGCATTGACAGACTGATTTTGAGACAAAGAGAGATATTTTATATTAAGTTTCAATTCATTAAGAAGATATAACAAGTATAAACATATATACATATATGCACCAGACAACAGGACCAAAAAATATATGAAGCAAATCTTGAAAGAACTGAAGGTAGAAACAGCCCTTCTACACTAAAAGTTGGAGACCTTATTGCCCCACCTTTCATAATGGATAGACATGTAGAAAGAAAATCAATAAGGAAAGAGGGCTTGAACAATACTGTAAAACCAACTAGACCTAACAGACGTATGCAAAACACTCCACTCAATGATAGCAGAATACAGATTCTTCACAAGTACACATGGAACATTTTCCAGGATAGATTATATGTTAGTCCACAAAACAATTATCTGTAACTTAAAAATATTTAAGTTATACAAACTATTTTCTGGAGCCACAATGGAATGAAGCTAGAAATCAATACAGAGGAAAAATGGAAAATTCAAAAATACCTAGAACTAAACAATATACCCTTTAAAAAGCCAGCCATTTAAAGAAGAAATCACTAGAGAAATTAGAAAATACTTTAAAATGACTGAAAACACAAGAAGATGGAACCAACCGTGCTGCCCTTCAAAAGCGGACTGGATTTAACAAACGTGGTACATATACATGATGGAATATTATGCAGCCATAAAGAAGAACAAAATCATGAACTTCACAGCAACCTGGATGGACTTAGAGTCTATAATACTGAGTGATCTTTCACAGAAATAAAGATATGAGTATAACATGCACTCACACATAAGCGGACCTGGACCTTGAACAACTATAGTAATACTATAAGAAAAAGATTGGCAGTAGCAGGAAACTGCAGAGGTGCAGTGGGGAGGGGTGCGGCGGGGAGGCAGGATTGGCGGTAGTAGGAATCTGCGGGGTGGGGGGGCACACATCATCAACAAGGGTACCTGCATAATGAACATTTGTATACCTAACCCTGAATTGTACCCCACATCTTTAAAATAAAAAAATTAAAAGTTAAAAAAATGACTGAAAACAAAGAAAACAAAATTTATGAGATGCAGGAAAAGCAGTATTCAGAGGGAAATGTATAGCTATAAATGCCTACATTAAAAAAGAAAGATCTTACACCTCAAGAAAAAAGATAAAGAGCAAATGAAATACAAAGCCAGCAGAAGGAAGAAACCAATGAAGATTAGAAAAGAATAAAAGAGAATAGAAAATAATAGAATCCATGAATCAAAGAAAATATTAACAAAACTGACAAACTTTTAGCTAGATTACTAAGAAAAAAAGAAGAGACAAATAACTAAAATCAGAAACAAAGGCAAGGATATAACTGCTGACCTTACAGAAATTAAAAGTATTATAAAAGAATTACAAGAACAATTGTACCACAGCAAATTACATAATCTAGGTAAAATAGACAAATTCCATGAATTATCAAAGCTGGCTCAAAAACAAAAATCTCAACCTATATATAACAAGTAACAGATTAAATCAGAAATCAAAACCCTTCCATCAAAGAAATGCCCTACACCAGACAGCTTCACTGGTAAATTCTACCAAATATTTAAAGAATTAACGTCAATTCTATTCAAAATCTTCCGAAGAACATAAGAGGAAGGAATACTTCCTAACATATTCTATAAGGTCAGCATTATCCTGACACCAAAGTCCATTAAAAATGTCATAAGAGAACTATAGACTAATATCCCTTTTGAATATAGATGTAAACACCTTCAACTAAATACTAACAAACCAAATCCCACAAGACATTAAAAAGATTATACACCATGGTCAAGTAGGATTTCTCCCAGAAATGCAAAAGTTATTCAACATAACAAAGTCAATCATTAAGGGGGAAAAAAATCATCTCAACACCCTTTCATGATTAAAACAATTCATCAAATTAGGAACAGAACTTCTTTAACGGTGAAAGACTGAAAGCTTTCCTCCTAAGGAGCAAGACAAGAATTCCTGCTTTCATCACTACTATTCAACATTATACTGGAAATCCTTGCCTGAGCAATTTGGCAGGAAAAAAAAAAAGGCATCCAAATGGAAAAGAAAGAAGCAAAACTATGTTTATTTACAGACAACATGATTTTGCATATAGACTTTTCCATAAAATCAACAAAAAAGCTACTAGAGTTAATAAAGTCAGCACAGTTGCAGGATCAACACATCACTAATGAACAATCCAAAAAAGAAATGAAATAATTTTATTTTTAATAGCATCAAAAGGAAGAAAATACCCCCAAATAAATTTAACCAAAGTGGTAAAAGACTTGTATACTGGAAACTATAATATAAACATTGCAGAAAGAAATTAAAGACCTAAATAAATGGAAAGACATCCCATGTTCATGGATTGGAACACTTAATATTGTTAGGATGGCAATCTGAAATCAGTCCAGATTCAATGCAATCCCCACGAAAATTCAAATAGCCTTTTGGGCAAAATGGAAAAACCAATCCTCACATTCATATGAAAGTGCCAGGGCCCCTGAATAGTTAAAACAGTATTGAAAAACAAAAACAAAGTATAAGGACTCACACTTTCTGATTTCAAAACTTATTCCAAGGCTACAGTAGTCTTTGTGCATCAAAGAACATTATCAAAAATGTGAAAAGGCAACTTATAGAATGGGAGAAAACATTTGCAAAGCATATATCTGATAAGGTCTTAATACCCAGAGTAGAGTCCTACAACTCAACAAAAAGCAAGCAATCCAATTTTTTTTTTAATGAGTAAAAAGGACTCGAATAAACATCTTTCCAGAGAAGATATAAACAGACGATCAACAAGCGTATGAAAAGATTTTCAATAAAACTGATCATTAAGCAAACACAAAGCAAATCCACAATGATACAGGCTTTAACAGGCTGTATCATTGTGGGATGGCTTTAATAACAACAGCAAAAAAAGGAAATACAAGTTTTAGTGAATTGGGGAAATAGGAGTCCTTCTACATTACTGATGAACTTGGAGAACTTTGGAAGCTCCTCAAAAAGTTAAGTACAGATTTATTGTATGACTTGGAAATTCCACTGCTTAGGTACACACTCAAGAGAAATGAAAACATGCCCACAGAACTTGTACATGCCTGTTTATAGCAGCATTATTCATCGTAGTCAAAAGTAGTTGTGTTCATCAACAAATGAATAAACGAATTGTGGTATACAGATACAATGGGATATTATTCAGCCATAAAAAGAAAGGAAGTATTGATATATGCTGCAACTTGAATGGACCTTGAAAACATTACACAAAGCAAAAGAAGCTAGACATGAAAGGACATTTATTGTATGATTCTTTATTACATCCAGAATAGGCAAATATAGAGAAAAAGCAGTCTAGAGGTTACCAGAGGATGGAGAGAGGGAACAGTGAGGAGTGACTTCGTCTGTCTGTTTTGGGGAGGTGATGAATGTTTGGAAATTAGAGCTGGTGGTTATACAATATTGTCAATACACTAAATACCACCAAATTGTACACTTTAGAATGCATAATTTTATTTTTTTACAAATTTTCCCATTTTAAAAAACTTATATAGAAATAACATAGAGCTTTCTGGAAAAAAATTATTTTAGGCATTTTTAGCCTTTTCATACACTGTTATTTTAAAGTTAGTTACCAAATAACTAATTTATTTTTTTAGCCCCCATTACATATTGAATACTGTTTTCCTCCTACTCCAAAGGCAAATTTGGATTCTCCTCTTGATGTTCTAACATTAAAAGTACTTATAGTCTCATAGAAATGAGTTTATTTTTTGTTCATTATAGATAAGCAAAGCGGTTTCTAGTGAATTATTTTTTAAACCCAGTAACACAATAGCAAAGAAAAATTTTTATTTAAAACTTTTTTTTGTATATATTCTTTTTTTTTATTATAAAGATGTGGGGTACAATTCAGGGTTAGGTATACAAACATTGATTATGCAGGTACCCTTGTTGATGAGGTATGCCCCTCTCTCCCCTAGCAGTTTCCCTCAGCTGCCAATCCCACCCCTGCCCCTGACACGTTCCCATTACTGCCAAATGCTTATAGTACTATAATTTAAAACTGACTTTTTCATTGCAGCTTCTTGAGTTACTCAGCTCTGGTGAAGTTTTAGGAGTTATCAACTTACAAGATCCCATTTTTCATATTTTAAATTGCTTTAACAAAGATTTGATTTCATTGAATAGTCACTACCCAGAACTCATAGTCTTTCACTTTTATACAACTACATTTTATTATACAAATAACTATATGAAACAAACATTGCCAGTCAAAAGTTACGTTCATAAACAGTTTAATGTAAGCAAATGATTTCAAGTTTTTGTCACAAGGATGGAATGTGTATTTTTTGTTTACTGTAGAGATGAGGTCTTGCAGAATGTGTTTTTATAATAAAGCCTAAAGTCAAGATTTTATTTAAAAATTAAGTCTTTATAGATTTAGGTATAAAGTGTAGAAGTAATACTTTCTTCAAATAAACCACCACATCTTGTAGCTATGTGGTTCACTTTCATATACCTAAGAAATCCCACAGAGATTTCCAAAATACTGGAAATGAGAAGTTTCTATAATATCAATTATCACAACCTCTGTTTACAAATAAAGTAGCAAATAATCTTTAAATTATCATAGCAAAAACAAACACAAGCTGCTTGACTGTTCACTATACTTTCTAGTTGTCAATATATTCAGAACACTTAAAAATATGCAGATTGGACCAGGTTCGGTGGCTCTGCCGTAATCCCAGTACATTGGGATGCCGAGGTGAATGAAATGCCTAGCCTACAGGTTCAAGGCCAGCCCAGACTTGGTGAGACCTCGTCTCTACAATAAATCAAAAATTAGCCGGGCATGGTAGCGCGCACCTGTAGTTCCAGCTACTTAGAAGGCTGAGGCAGAAGGATCGCTGGAGCCCAGCAGGTCGACACTGGGGTGGTCATGAGTGTGCCACTGCACTCCAGTCTGGGCCAAAGAGTGAGACTCCAACTCAAAAAAAAAAAATGCAGACTCACCTTTTAACGAACTAGGTCTTTAGATGTAATACTTTGGTTACATCGGTGGTTCTCAACTAGGAGAGACTGTTGTTCCCTAGGGAATGCTTGGCAGTCTCTAGAGGTATTTTTGGTTGTCACATTTTTGGGGGAGCTACTGGCACCTAGTGAGTGAGTTCCAGGGATGCTGCAAATACAACACACTGGACAGCGCCCACAACAAAGAAGGATCAGGTCCAAATGTTCACCTTGAGGAATCATGAGTGACATCAATGGTCTCATCCATTTGCAGCCTAAAATCTGGAGCACAACCTCAGAACACTTCACTTGAAGGTATGGTTTTTTTCGTGTCATAAGTTGTAAGTCTGACCTGTAATTGTAAGAATTTAGCTAAGCAGTATCTCAGGAAAAGTAGAAGTTAAAAATGTTTGATAGAAAACTGACAGAATGAAACACAAAAAGGAGATAGGCTATAAATCAAGTCAAAGTTATATTTAACCCAAATTTAAATGAAGATCTTGTTAGATGTCTAAACCTCTCCAACTTACTAGTTTTAATTTGCTATATAAACAGTACAGGACATGACTAAAAAAAAAATTAATGGCTGTTGCAGCATTACTTTCTATATTTATGCAATATAAATACCTTTTCTCTAAGACAAAATTTTAAGAAACAACTATTTAATTTTATGTTCTTATTTCTACTTTGAGCATTGTGTTTATCTTTGCTGGCACATTAAATATTCTTTGGAAGAAGGTGGTCATATAAGTTAAACTATTTGTTCTTCCCCGTACTTCATCAAGTAATTATAACAAAAAGCAAAATAAAAAAGAAGTTGGATCCCAATGGAAGTTTATTTTTCAAATCTGCTGCACTATAGAGCACTTAAAAAAATAATGCTAATTAGAATATCTTTAATGCCAAATCAGACCCTTCCAGAGAAAGCAAATGTGCTACATGTTACTTTTCCTTAACCTGTTAATTTCTTGGAGTTAAAAAAAAAAAAAAAAAAAGTTACAAAATGAAGGACTTCATATTAAAAACAACACTGATCTCTAAAAGTCAGTCTAAAACAAAAATCAAGTTTCACAAAATAAATACACTGAAGCAGCTATAATAGTAATAACCTTTATTTAAAATAGTTTTTAATCTAGGAAAGCTCATTTTACATGAGTTTCCAACTAATTATTAGAGTCAGAAACAAAGAAAATAAAACCAGAGAAAGTCCTCTGTAGAAAAAAATACACAAGGAACATTTCTACATGTGAAAAAGCAGTAAACAGTGTTAACATCCAAGTATTAGTCTTAATTCCATCTCTCCTAGTGAACACCACTATCAACCTTGAGATCTGATTTGTTCTTGTCATTCTTCACTGAGTAGATGAAATATGTTAAGGTGTCTTTTTCATTCACTGGAATAGACCTAAAGTGGCAACCAACTATCTATAAAGAAAAAAAAATTGAGGAAATTAAATTTTAGATATTAACAGGTTTTATAAACTAGGTAAAAAATACCGTTTCACTAAAAGAAAAAGTGGTATGTGGTAAGAGCTATTTCCTTTAAAAATTAAATTAATATTTAACAAAATACCAACAGGACAAAATGCATATAAGGATGAGACGTTATGAACAAGAGACAGTGTGATTTCAAAGGACCCTTTGGCCCACTCAACTCAATATACATCGATTAGAAAGTTTATTTCCCTTTATTTATTTTAAACTTTACTATTGGAATCTAGATTAGGGAGTAAATAGCTTTACTTTTAAACTTTATATATCAATGAAATGAAACAGAAGAATCCACATGCATCATCAAACCTTTACTATTTACTAGTTCAGACCTTACAGACAGAAAAAGGATAAATATGAAGTTCAAAAATTTTTGGTACTAGAGAAACAAACCGTACAAATATGTTTGCTGCAACTTATATTCATCTACTGGCAGTGTCTTTGTTAAGGTTCCTTGAAAATGTTTCTGAATAAAAATTATGGATGAAAAATGAGAGGAGAAAGAGGGATGCTGAATGAAGAATGTCTACCTGCTTCCTGCCTTTCACTGTGCTCACATGACACGTGCACTAACTGCCAACAGAAGAGCAGACTCAGCTGGGTTGCTGACATGCATATCTAGGTTCCAGGAAATCAAACTTCTTGAGGAAAAAAAGGTCATCCACATAGTAATCAAGAGTCTTAAGAAGGATAGTCATCCAACCCTGGAATCCCTTAAAAGAAAAGTGCTACTACTACACATTCCTTAACCCGTTATTATCTGCATTTCTAAGTGAAATGTAACACTCAAGGCTATTTCTTACTTTTTAAAAAGAAAATGTCTCTAGAAATAATGTAACTGGTTTTAGAAGATCAGAGTATCAAAAGTTTCACGTTTGATATATGCAATTAAAATATATGTATATACTTAATTATATTAACATTTAAAATATACACCTAAGTATAACATTTTAAATAATCAGTTTTTGGTTCTCATTTGCTTCAAAATAAAATGCTTTCACTTGATTAGTATTTGATATACTTCATCATGGTAAGCAATATCTATATGAATGTTATATTAATTTAGTGTACATTTCAAAAAGAACTAGATCATTTAAATCAAAATTAAAGAGAAATTAGAATCACATTGCTTAGGCAAAAATTAAAAAAATTCTAGCCAAATAGCTATAATATTGAATTTTAACAATGTTAAAAAGTATTCTGCCAAAGAATTGTAACTTCCAATTATTTTATCTTATTCAAGATGTACATTTTAGAAAACGTTGGGTAACTACTAAATTCAAGATAAAGACTATGAGAAAACTGATCTATATATTTACATTTCTATTCTGTCTAGGAGGTTAATTTTTTTTAGAGGTGAGGTCTCCCTATATTGCCCAGATTGAACTCCAACTCCTAGGCTCAAGAGATCCTCCTACCTCAGCCTCCCAGGTAGCTGGAACTAAAACTTTTTATTTTAAATATGATTGAAGTATAAACATATAAATCAATAAGCATCTTAATACGATAAACAGATTTCTTGGTTCTATTACTTCCTGAGAACACACACATACTCAGTCCACTTTTCTTTTTTTTTCTCTTTTGATTTTTATTTTAAAATTCTGGGGTACAATCCAGGGCTAGGTATACAAATATGGTGAATGCAGTTTCAGTCCACTTTTCAAAACTCATTGACTGACTAGAAGTCCTATATCAAAGCAAACTGTAAGGAAAAGCTTAAAGTTGTTGCCTCTTCTAGATATGAAGAAAACAAGGATGTCTCTAATAAAACAAATACCAACAAGGACAGATGCTAACATAGTTAGATCAGTAAGTTATAAGAATACCGAGCAGGGGCTCCTCTGTGGGTCTTGCCCATAAGAAACTTCAAAAAAGTAAATTCTAATAAAGACATTAAAGCTTATTAATTTTCTTATGCCTCAGTTAGGTATTCAAATGTTTATTGATTAAATCAAAATTTAAAATGAACAGAGTTCTAAAATGAGGATTAAAAACCTCTTTGTCAATATTTTGAAAGCTAGTATTAAGGTGCTGTTCACAACAAACGAGTAGTCATCCCATCAGGGAACTTAAATGGCAGACAAACAGTTCTAGGCAACTAGATTTTTCCACAAACGATTTTTTATTAACTTTGACCTCTCTAACTAAAATGTACTGTTACATACACTTTAGTAATAATTTCATTAGCATTTAATGACCCCCTTGTTTGTGCAAACAGGTTTCTTTAGAGTTTAAATAGCTTAAAACTCACATGTACCTCAACAAGTTGTGCTTTATTAAGTCCTGGTCTGGTTGGTAGCTTGAAGTGTCTTTTGTATCTCCTAAGTGTATTTACTTGTAATTGGTATAAATCAACCTAGAAAAAAATAACATACATAAATTAGTTCATACAATCTGTTGCAAACTTACTGATATGCATAACAAATATTTCAACTCCAGCATGATAAAAATATAATTCTATTGTCAAAAAGTTATTTGCATAATCAAAATATAAATTACTAAATATTATAATCTTTTGAAGATAAATATAAACTGTTCAGGGTCAAAAAAGAAAGTAATATGACACCAGAGCTATAAGAATTGTCAGCTGAAAACAACAATTCATAACTGTGTAAATGCATGCTAACTGGCTACATTTAATTTTGCTTTCATTTTCAGATTTTTCTAATGCTTTAACCATTTTTTAAAACTGTTCATTTTTTAAACAAAAAATTTCAGAATGCAGTACACAGAATTCACGTTAAACATGAAAAACTCCCATCTACCTCTGGAGTATCCACATCTTGAACAGGTGAATCACCTCCATCATCATCACTCCCTTTCCTCTTCCTTCTGTTTCGAACACTCTGAATTAAGTTTTTATGATAATCACATATGTAAAGATGTCTTGCCTGAAACAGAAAAGTTTCACAGACTGTTTATGATGCCAGTAAAATGTGTGTATGTATTAGTGGAATGCAGAGGCCAGTGATTTATTAAACATAAAGACAGCCCAAAACAGGCCATTGCTAAGAAACAGCATGTTTCTTTGCTCCTCTAAACCCTGCACCCTGTTAAAACATCAGATGTCTGGCAACGTTGTTAAAAGGAAGGGGTCATGGATGGGAAGGGGGAGGTGGAAAATGAGAAATTCCAACCCTCTGGATTTTGTCATCCAACTGCAGTGAGGGTGACCTGAATTAGTTCGTTCATGCTGGGTTTTTCGCAGAGAGGGGAAAGAGTTGCCCACGATTTCTAACCGGCAGTGTTTTCTCTACTTAAAGCAGAGCACATTTTTGAAATATTTTTCTAACTTACTACTCATTTTTCTAACTTACTACTCAAATTATATTCCAGATACAAAACTATCCATTTTTACAAACGAGTTATAGGTTTCATTTCCTAACTATATTTAGATTTCAATTACCAACCTTTCTGCGTACTAAATGAATGAAATATGTTTTTCCGATCAAAGTAATCTGAAATTACGCAAGTACACCCCAAAAGCTTCTTATGAGCACCACGGAAGAACTGTAAACAGACAAAGTGTCACACAAAAACTTCCCATAAACTTTAATGGCAGACCCTCTCGAGAGCTGTGCAGTAGCGTTTGAAATCGACGCGCAAGGGCTGCGCTAACAGGCTGGAAGACGACTCGAGGCTCAGCGCGAGCGAAGACCGCAGGGCCGCGCCAGGCCGGTGCCCGCCACGCGCTGACCGCCAGGCCGCCTTCCCGGAGCCGTGCAGGTGGCTCCCAAAGCCACCGCCTCGAGGGTCACGAGGGCCGAGGAGCCGAGGGCGGAGCAAGGAGCCCTGCGCCTGCCAGGCGGAGGGCGAGCCCGGAGGCCGCGCGCGGGCTCCCGCGGGGAGGGTGGCCCGGCTTCCCTCTCGGGGTGGAGGGAAGGGGTGGAACCGGGAAGGGCGGGTCTCCGGGAGTTGCTGCCCAGGCGAGAGTAGCCAGCGCCCCGGGCCAGCAGCTCGGCAAAGGCGCCTACGCAGGAGGGGGCGCCGGGCTGCTGGGCACTGAGGGCCCGCGGCGGCCCCTCATCTCCCTGCGGCGGCAGAAGGGGGAGGGGAAGGAAGAGAAGGGGAGGAAAGGGAGGGCGGAGGAGGAGGAGCGGAAAGGACGGCTTGCGCGCGTAAGTTGGTGTGTGTGGGCTGCTGTGCATTAGTGTGCGTGTGATTTGGTGTCAGTCGCTGTGTCTTGACCTGGTGTGCCTGTGAGTTGGTGTGTGTTAAGTCGGTGAGTGTGTGAGTCGGTGTGTCCAGCTGCTGTGCCTGCAAGCCAGTGCGTGTTTCGGTGTGTAAGTTGGTATGCGTGTCGTGTGTTAAGTTGGTGTGCATGTGTGTCCAGCTGCTGTGCCTGCGAGTCAGTGTGTGTCAGTGTCTATGACTTGGCATGTGACTCGGTGTGCACGAGTTGGTGTGTGTCCAGTGGCTGTGCTTGCGAGTCAGTGTGTGACCTGGAATGTGTAAGTTGGTGTGCGCACGCGTTGCTGTGTGTCCAGCTTCTGTGCCTGCAAGGTGGTGGGTCAGTGTCTGTGAGTAGGCCTGTGACTCGACTCAGTGTGTAAGTTGGTGTGCGTGAGTCGGTGTGTGTCCAATAGCTGTGCCTGAGAGTCGGTGTGTGTGTGAGACTCAGTGTGCAAGCTGATGTGTGAGTGAGTGGTGTTCGTCCAGCGGCTGTGCCTGCGAGACGGGGTGTGTGTGTGTCGCTGTGTAAAAGTTGCTACGTGCATCAGCCAGTGCCCATGCAGCGACTGTGCCTGCAGCCGGTGCGGGTGTGTATGTCAGAGTGTCCGGCAGCTGTGCCTGTGAGTAGGTGTGAGTCGGTGTGTGTCCAGCAGCTGTGCCTGAGAGTCGGGGTGTGTGTGTGTGTGTCGGTGCGTGTAAGTCGCCGTGCGCATGAGCTGGTGCATGTCCAGCAGCTGTGCCTGCGAGTTGGTTATGGGCGTGTGTGGATGTAAGTTGCTGGACGTGCGAGCCGGTGTGCGGGTGAGCCGTCGTGTGTCCAGCGGGCTGTGCCTGAGAGTCAGTGTGTGTGTGAGTCGGTGCGTGTCTAGGCTGTGCCTGTGAGTTGGTGTCAGTGTGTGTAAAATGCTGTGGGCGTGAGCCAGTGCGTGTCCAGCGGCTGTGCCTGTGAGTCGGTCGGCGTGTGTGAGCCTTGGTGTGTGTTAAGCTGCTGTTCACGAGTCGGGGTGTGTGTGTGTCGGTGTATGTAAGGTGCTGTGTGCATAAGTCGGCGTGTGTCCAGCAGCTGTGCCTGCGAGTCGGTGTGTGTTAAGATACGGTTAGCGAGTCAGTGCGTGTCCAGCGGCTATCCCTGTGAGCTGGGGTGTGTGCGAGCCGGCGCGTGTCCAGCGACTTTGCCGGCGAGCCGGTGTGTGTGTGCGAGCCAGTGCGTGCCTTTCGGCTGTGCCTGCGAGTCGGTGTCTGTGAGACGCGGTGTGTAGGTTGCAGTTCGCGGGTCGGTGCGTGTCCAGCGGCTGTGCCTGCGAGTCGGTGTGTGTGTGTGCGCGCCAGTGCGTGTCCAGCGGCTGTACCTGCGAGTCGGTGTAAGGCTCGGGTGCGTAAGTTGCAGTTCGCGAGTCGGCGCGTGTCCAGCGGTTATGACTGCGAATCGGTGTGCGTGTGAGCCGGGGCGTGTCCAGCGGCTGTGCCTGCGAGTCGGGGTGTGTGTGTGTGC
>NW_007050357.1:164077-165583 GCF_000164805.1 Carlito syrichta
CTCCGGCGGCGGGAGCGCCCCGCCTCCCTCCGGCCCCTCGTCCGCGCAGGCGCGCCGCAGCCCCCGCCACGCCCCCTTCCCTCTGCCGCTGTGCGCTATGGGAGTTGTAGTTCCCGGCTGCGGGGTGGCGCCCCGCCCCGTCCCGCCCCCGCGCCCGGCGGGGGGGAGGAACTACTGGTCCCAGGATGCACCGCCCGGCGCCCCGCCGGGCTGTTTGGTTTTTGGAAGCGCAAGGAGAGCGGGAGCCTGTGGCGGGATTTGCGGCGTTTTCTCCCGACCTCTCCGGGAAAAACGGGGCTGTGTTTACCCCTGGGATTCGCAGAGGCGGTGTCGAGAGTCGTCACCTGACCCCGGGCGGGGAATAAGGGAGCGCGTGGGGAAGAGCTTCGGGCCTTTTCTGCTTGTGAACCGTTCAGGTGTGGCCACGCTTTAGCAGGCGCCCGAGCTTGGGGAGAGGGGTTCGGGCTAGAAGCGAGGCGCGCTGCAAAGGGGTCCCCGTCCGGCCCCGCGCCTCCTTCCAGCCTTTCCGTCTCTCTTGCGGCTGTGAGGAGCGCGGGGTCTGCAGTCCTTGAGAGGAACGGGGATTCCCCCCCCCATGGCGGGCTCGACGGCTCCCCGAACTTCCTGCGTTAGCGCCACCGAGCGGGGCCGGAAGCGCACTACCCGAGGCGTGCACGCGCGAGCTTGTGTGCACGCGTGCCTTCATGCGTGTTTGCGCCCGTGTGTGTGTGTGTGTGCATGTGCGCGCTGGTGTGTACGTGTGGGCTCGCGCGTACGCGTGTGTGCTCGTGGAAGGCGGGGCGGGAGGAGGGGCGTGGAAAAATGCGAATGCTGCACCTTTGCCGCTTATAGCGCGTCCTTCCTTACCGGAAGATAAGCCCTGCTCGACAATCTTGCTGTTTAAACAAAAGTACATTTCCAAGTATGTTGTAGGCGGCAGGTTTTTTTTTTTTTTTTTTTTAAAGTTTTTTTTAGCTTTAATAAGTTTAATGATGGTTTCTTTTAAATGCAAAATGTCATCTACGGGGAAATTTAAAGCTATCCATTTCATCTGTGCATTTGAGTTCTAGGATGTGGCAGAGAAAAACAATTTAAATATTACATAAATTAAGTAGGGGGAAAAAATGCCGGCTGGTAAGTATTTTGTGTACCTCTTTAAACTGCCCTGTCTGGTAGGATGTCCTCTAGATATATTTTGCTATTGTTCAGCCTTTGAAATGTAGTTATTGAGAGTGAAAAACTGAATCATTCATTGAATTTCGGTAAAACTAAACAAACAAAAAAAAGATACTTCAGTTGGAAAACGTTTAAATATTTTGGGAGCAACTTGGATGTACGAATTTTTTTCAAGTTAAATTTCATGAAATCAAAGTTTAGCATCAGAGTTGTCTATAATTGGATTTTTTTATTTTTGAACTTGATACAAGACTTTTTTTTTTTTTTGAGTTGGAGTCTCACTCTGTCGCCCAGAATGGAGTGCAGTGGCCGCTCCCGGCCAATGCAGCC